>NC_050579.1:173613885-173913885 GCF_011100635.1 Trichosurus vulpecula
TATTTCCAAAGGAAGATACTTGCCCTACAAATCAGACACACTGCTTATTTTCCTATTGTTTTCCAATTATATAATCCCAGATCTGGATGGGAGTTCAGAGGATGACTAAAGTATTACAACAGCCTCCAGCAGCTGTTCATCCAGTGTTGTCTCCACTCCACTACATCCTATGTGGCGGTCCATTCCTCTTAGAGATGGCAAGGCTCAATCACCATGCATCTTCCACTCAAGGTTTCTAGTTTTGCTTTTTGAGGTCAAACGGACTAAATCTAATCCCTTTCTCTCGTGATAGTCCTCTTCGAATGCTTAAAGATGACTACCATGGTCCCGGCTAAGCCTCTTTTTCTCCAGGATAGGTATCCCTAATTCCTTTAACTGATCGCTATGTGGTACAGTAACAAGACCCCTCACTGCCCTTGGCAGCCTTTGCATGCTTGTCAGTTTATCAATTTCCATCCTAAAATGTGGTACCCAGAATGAAATATAAGAATTTTGAGGTGGTCTGACAGGGCAGAGGACAACATTACTATCACTTTCATCTTCAGGTCATTATGCATCTCCTAAGATAGCTCATGATTCCGTTTCAGTCAATAAACATTTATTAAATGCCTACTGTGTGCCAGGCCCTGCATTTTAGGTTATCAAAACATGAATATTCTTCAGCTGCTTGGTTAACTTCCTACTTGTGAAGAGGAAACTCTTCAAAGCCTGATTCACTGCGGAAATTGCTTCTATCTCTAGAAGGTGAAGGCTTTTTATTAGCTCTGAGATGGCATTTCACAGAACAGGAATTCCTCCTTAGCCAAGATAAGGTTTCCATGTTGACCAACCAGGGATGAAAAAGAAGGAATATGTCGCACATGGGGGTAGAAAACAATAATCTTTAGCTGACCAAAATACAACCCAAATAATAACCCCAGGGGAAAAGCAATTAAGAATAAATAGGCCTAATTTTTTTTTAATTTAAAAAAAAAGAATCAATAGGCCTGTTTCTATCCCTAGTATCTCAGGGATATGGAATCTAGGACAGGGTAGTCTACAGGAAAAAGCAACAGAACAGACCTGGTCATGAGCACAAACTCTGCTACATATCAGATATTTGGCAAGGCACTTTGCAACTCTGGGTTTCCTTTTTCTCACTTTTCAACTGAGATGACTAGGTTTCTAAGTATGGCAATGTTGGATAGAGCACCGGACTTGGAGTTGAGAAATCCCAAATTAAAATATGATCTTAAACATAAGCTATGTACAAGTCACTTGGGCTCTCAGGCCTTGGTTCCCTAAATCTAGAAAATAACAGCAACCACATCACATGAGTTGGTCAAATTAAACAATGTACACAAAGTGCTTTGCTAACTTTAAAACACTTATTTAGTGTGAGTTCTCATGTCTCTCATGATTATTCTTTCAAGCTAACATTCATCCCGTGATTCTGAATTTTACATAAAATGACTAAAGCAAGAAGATATTTCAGGATCCCCTAAGGTAGATATGAGGCAAATCGATTTTATTTACTTCATTATTTGTCATTTTTTGAATTTGTACAGGCTTTACTTCAAAGCCCCAGCAGTGTGCAGAGTAGTGGAACTTGCTAACCAACAGTAACTTTCTTGGAAGACCCAATACCCTGTCCTCTTCAGAGACAGAAACATACCTAAGGTCCTGGTGCCTGGCCTTAAATAAGCTTCTTCCTTTCTGAAGGAGGGCTTTAGTTTTACTTTCAGCTGTGAGTAATTTCCCATTGTGATTGGCTGACTTATAGTCAATTTAGTATAATTAATGCCAAATTACATTGTAATTCACATAGAATTACAAATTAAAAGCTATATTAAGAGCAAATGAATTAATCAAAATTAATGATATTATTCTCCCATGTTTTAAAGTGTTAATAAGATAGATCCTCCTAAAACATTTAAACTTTGGGGCACTATCCATCACTCACTGCGTTAATTACTCAACTTCCTTGTGTGACCAGATGGGGGTATTTTCTGGGTAGTTCTCAACAATAAGAAGGATTACAGGCATTCAGTCTCCAGTCTGAAAGGCTTCTGCTTGTTTCTAAAGGGTCTACATAGTACCTGTTTAAAGTACTACATAGCCACCTCTTAATGATTCATGTTTAAATTTGGTAGGCACTGGATACAGAAAATACCAGTCAAAAGGCAATCCCTAAAGTCATTGATATTTGGCTTTGGAATGCATCCAAGACAATTTTCCCTGAAAATATCTTCCTTTCTAATTCTCTTTTCTTTAGTGTAATATTAAAAATTCCTTGTCATTACCTTCAGGGATCTGCTGTGGCTGGCAAGGGGAGGCAGTATAAAAGTATTGGTAGGAGAGGGGTGGGAATGGGTGGAAACATAGGAAAGCCAGGATGGGAATAAGAAGTCATTGTAGTCAAGCCACAGGAGAGATGACAATGGATGATTTAGAACTAATGTACAACTATGCACATTATCTACTGACATGCAATCACACCAGTATCTGGGTCTATAAGCTCCAAATTTATGAAACTCCAGCTGGTTGCCTTTCATGTGAAAAGATTTAGGGAGTTTAGTTGACTAAAAGCTCAGTGTAAGTCAATGGTGTGATATGGCTACCCAAAAAACAAATGCAATCGTTGGTTACATAAATAAAAGCGTAATGTCCTTAACACCAATGTTCCCCATCCATTCCAAACTTGGTAGGCCCACATTTGATGTACTGTGATCAATACTAAGGTGCCACAATACAAAAAGGATAAATGCTTAACCATGGGATAGTGGCCCACATACTGGCGGGAGGGGAAGACTATCTGTCACATAATTGTGCCATATGAAGAACAAGTGAAGGAAGAGGGGTTTACTCAGCAGCAGAAAAGGCTTAAGGGAAAAAGGAGAGGTGTCTTCAAATGCCATCATCTAAAAGAGAATTAAGACTGATTCTATGCAATTCTAGAAAGCAAACTAGGGCAAAGGAATGGAGAGGTACAGGGAGGCAGAATATGGCTCAGTATAAGGAAGGATTTTCTAACACCTAGTTATAAATGTTCAAAAAGAAAACAGGCTGTTTTATGAGGTAGTGAGTTCCCTATCGATGGTAATGCCCAAGGAGAGCTTCCCAAGTTCAAATATTACCCCAGATACATACGAGCAAATGTGAACCTCAGAAAGTCACTCTGATCTTTGCTGATCCTCATCTACAAAGTAGTTATAATATCAGCACCTACTTCACAGTGTTGCTGTGAGGATCAAATGAGAAAATATATGTGGAGCACTTCGGAAGCCTTAAAGGGCTACATAAAATTAGCCATTATTAATTATTCTGCCTAAGAAAGTTGTTCTCTCATTCTGGTTATGCCTACACCCACCCCTGTTACTCTTGTGGGGACACTAGAGAGAACTCAGAAACTTGCCCAATACACTGTGCAATATAGAATTTTACTACCTGTTTATCATGGCTCCCAAAGACTGGTGTCAGGACGCAGAATAAAGTCCAGTCTCCCACTACATGATTAAAACTTGAACAAAGTCCCAGCACAACCACTGGGACCACAAGCTCCATCCTTAGCTCGCATGAACTCTCCTACAGAAACTGTTAAACATTACTCCTTGTTAATACACTCTGCTTTTCTTGCACATACACACACTGACACTGTGAACTGAATCCCAGAACTGATTATACTATCAATAATCCACATGCTAACCTCCTTCCAAACAATCTGAGGGTTAGTTTACCCAAAATGCCTAGCACCAACATCAAGTCTATATATTCAATATCTTTTAAGTAGCGCAGTGAAATCATGAACAGGTGTAACCCAGAACAGCTGTTTATCCTTTTAGTGTGGGCATCTGCAGACTCTATCAGAGTGTATGGAACATCAAAGCGGAAGGAGATATAATCATCAATTTAAAAATGGAAACAAGGAAAGGTAAAACTATGGGAACTATTGTGGAAAATTCTAGAAGTAAATATAAATTTGTCCTTTGACCCAGAAATACCACTACCAGGTATGTATCCTAAAGAGATTTAAAAAAAGACCAATATGTACAAAAATATTTACAGCAACTCTTTCTGTGATGGCAAAGAATTGTAAATTGAGGGGATGTCCATCGATTGGGGAAAGGTTGAACAAGTTGTGGTATAAGATTGTGATGGAACACTATTGTGCTACAGGAAATGACAAACAGGATGCTTTCAGAAAAGCCTGTGAAGATTTACATGAACTGATGCAAAGTGAAATGAGCAAAACCAGAAGAACATTATACACAGGAAAAGCAATATTATACTGTGAATGACAGCTATCCTCAGCAATACAATGATCCAAAACAATTCTGAAGGACCTTTGAAGAAAAATGCTATCCACCTCCACAGAAAAAAACTGCTGGAGTCTGAATACAGACTGAATCATATTTTTTTACTCTATTATTCTTGGGTTTCTAGGGATCTGCATGTTCTTTTTCTACATGAATACAGAAATGTTTTGCAAGACTGCCCACATATAATCTATATCAAAATTGCTTGCCTTCTCAGGGAGGGGAATGTGAGGGAGGCAAGGACAGACTTTGTAACTCAGAATTTAAAAAAAAAAAGAAAGTTAAAAATGTGTATTTACATCTAATTGATAAAAATAAAGCAAAAATTAAATGTTGAAAAAAGAAGTAAATACAGTTTTTCCATCCCACCAACTCTCCGATGTACTAAACTCCATGAAACCACAAAGGACAATTTGCCACACTCTCAAACCGACAAGTATCACTTTTTATCACTGGCTTCATTGTCCAGATCTAAATAGCTTTACAGCTTCCTTCTAGGTCCCTCCAAACTTGTGGTCTAGACCCTTTCCCCTCAAGAACCTTGTAGAAGTTACAGAATTACAGTAAAATGTAGGAATCTTTTGCCAGGAATCCCCCATGTCCTGGCAGTGTCAAATGGCATGAGTGCTTCACTCCATCCTATGTCCAGACAATTTAGAACCCTATGGGAAATCTGATGTCCAATAAAAATGATATTGCCAGCAAGCCTGATGCAGGATTTGGAAACACAATAAAGTCTTCTTTTGGAATGACACTCAATAAAGTAATGTTCTTATCTATTCGGTCCTACAAATTCATATTTTCTCTCTCCCTTTTTTTAAGAACTACACCAAATACATCACCAAATCCATTATATTTTCGATGCATCCATATTATGCATGCATTCATGATATTTTCCCAATTCAGTATTTCTTCTTCATTCAGCATTGGTCACGTAGCAGGCAGGCACTCTCGTACTTACTGATTGAACCGATCCCATGGCTTCACTGTTGAATCGTTTCAGTTGTGTCAGACTCTTGATGACCGTTTCCTTCTCCAGCTCATTTTACAGGTGAGGAAACTGAAGCAAACAGGGGTAACTGACTTTCCCAGGGTCACACAGCTAGTAAGTATCTGAGGCCAGATTTGACTTCAGGAAGATGAGTCTTCCAGACTTCAGGCCCAGTAATCTATCCACCAAGCTATGTATCTGCCCCATAACTTTACTTCAGGCCTGAATCTCCATACCTGTGATATGAGTGCACCAGCCTTTACGCCAGCCAGCACATCTTTTCTATTGATTGTAATAGATATAATATTGTAATAAATAATAACAATCTATACCAATGCTGCAAAGACCATCTGGCACTTTATATTTGGATATCACCATTGGTGGTTCCCTTCCCTATTAAGTTAGTATTACTAAATAAGGGCTTTCAAATTCTTTAGCAGTTGCTCTCCCCTATCTACCTTCCTCTCTCACTACACTAATGCCTGTGCCATCTCGGCCTTCCCAAGTATGCTTGTTTATTTCACATCTCTCAGCACGTGGCCTCCCACCTCCCCGGCTGATGCCATCCACCTGCCTTTCCTTTCAACTCTCTTCTTTGTCAAACTATCTGCTTCTCCCTTGCCTTCCCCATGGATTAACAAAATCTGCCCCTTCCACAAAGTTTTTCTTGCCTTTCCCCTGGAGCCTTTTCTTTCCTTAGTAACTCCCTACAGAGGCACATACAAGGCTGTGAACATTGGGACTGCATGATAAACATAGTTAAGTAACTATTAATTCACCATTTGTTGCTAATTCAGTAATTATGGGAAAGAATTATTGAGATCATTTTTTCCTTATGAAAGACCTCATGTATGTGTGTGTGTGTGTGTGTGTGTGTGTGTGTGTGTGTGTGTGTGTGTGTGTTCATTCTGTGAGGGGGCTCAGCTTTCCAAGAGACAAAATAAATTTAAAGGGGACCCAGACTAAGCTCTAACTACTATGGAATATGGAAGGGCTGCTGTGCCCAACCTCAGGGTGCCCACATCGTATACACCTTCCAGTGTAGTTTTTATTTTAAATCCACGATAAGCCAGGTGGGAGCAACATTACTGCAGGACAATAAGTAATATTTTCCAGTCATTCTTTACTCCTCACAGCAGCACCAGCAACAGAAACAGCACATTCAGGAAACAACAGGAATCAAAATGAAAATTAGGGGCACAGAACATAAATATGTCATATCTCATAAATCACCTCGTTGTTCTTGTGTGCACTTTCTTAAAAAAAATGCGCCAATAACAACACTCCCATAAAATTATCTCCTAACTCATGGGAACCACAGCTTGTAAATACAAGTTGGGGCTCCTGTAATTTCTGATAATGACTGTCCCCTCGCAGTTGCTTGACAACACAGAGCAATAGGGTTGAGGATTACCCTCTGTAAAGTCCCCCTGAAGTGAATGCCAGGAGCAACATAAGGTTCTTAGTGACAAGCTACATCCATAGAAAATCAGCAGCAAAACCACTAGTCAAGCTATTCAAGGAATGAATCCTCAAAGAGAAGTCGGGAAAATGTAAATGGTGCAAGAGTGATTGCAAAATGCAAACACATGCAGCTTAAACACAAACACACACACACACACACACACACACACACACACACACACACACACACACCCCTGAAACATCAAATTGGTCAAAGTACAGTCAACAAGCATTTATTAAACATTTACTGTGTGCCAAGCATTCCGCTAAGCATTGGAGACACAGAGAAAAGCAAAAACAGCACCTCTGACCTCAGGGAACTCACATTCTAAAGGGGAGACAATATGCTGTGCCTACTGTACATATATAAATACTGTACAAACAAGGTATGTGTAATGTTAAAAGGGAGGTAATCTCAGAGGAAAGGCACTGGGGAGTGGCTGTATCCTTTTAGGGGGCATCACTGGATGAGGTACCCACACAGAGACCAGCCTGGTACACAGTAGGCACTAAACAAATGTTTATTAATTGAATGACTGATCAAATGTATAAAAATAAATGTATGAAACTGGGGAGAACAGCAGGACCTTTGGAGAAGAAAATGGAACTATGACATAATCAATTAATAAACATTTATTAAGTACCTACTATGTGTCAGTAACTGCATTGAGTGTGGGGGATCTGAAAAGAAACAATGAACTTGCCCTCAAAGAGCATGATTTTGATTTAGTATAAAGCGATATTAAGTGAGAAAGGAAAATAGAATGTTGTGAAGATGACTAGAAAGTGCATGGTAAGAGGAGAAAATGTCTAGTAGCGTAGAGAAATGGTATGGTAAAGTAAAAAGAGTAATCATTCGGTAGTCAGAGAACTTGGGTTCAAATTCCACTCTAAGGTGTACTAACTGCAGGTGCCTGGACAAGTCACCTAACCTCTGGGGGCCTCAGTTTCTTCATCTGTAAAATAAAATACTTAGACCATATAGACTCTCAGTTCACTTCCATCTTCAGATCTATGATTCTAAATACTGGACAATTAGTATGGGAGGAAAATCAAAGATTTCTCGGTTATTTTTTAAAGAAAGATTTGGGCAAAAGAGTTCCTATTCCATAACATTTTAATTTCAGCCCATTCCCCACTTGTCATAGCCTCCATGGTATTACATCTGAATAGTTTTAAGGACTACCAGCCCCAGTTTTCACTTAAATTATTAATTTCACACAGCCTGATTTCTTAAGGGATTGGCCTGACTTCTGTCGTGTCCAGATCTATGGGTCAGGGCTAGTTTGCCAACCTATTTTCAGAGCATAGGGGACTGAATGGGATTTTTTTTAAAATAAAATGCTGCTGAAAAAGAGGCAAAGGCCACACTGGGCAGTGTGAAAACACAAAACACCAAACAAAAAGATTACATTCTCCAATTCACACTGTATAATAGGATGACACTTCAATGGGCATGAAATGAGCAAAGTAATTATCCAGTTTGGCACAGGTTAGTCCCCCTTTGGAGTACTGCCTCCAGCACTGCCCACCACGTTCAAAAGAAAAGGAGAAATGATGGCTGCAGGGAAATGACGCAGAATTTGAAAGAAACACATGAAAACGCAGCTCTGCCAAATTTTCTACATAGCCAAAGAAAAGTATAAGGGAACTAAGCATGGTGACAGGAGGAGAGGAGGGGGAGCAAAATTTGTCTTAGGAATTAGTGACTATTTCCTTCCCTGAGGGAGGAAACAGGAGATCTTCTCTCTTCTGGAGTACAGACTTGGCATGGGCGAGATGATACAAACACTGGAGGCAGATGGAGGTCTCCTTTCACAGTTAACAACTGCCTTCGCTGATACATGTTACAACTGGGAACTGGAGCTGGATGGGTAAATCACTTCCCAAGCTTTGGAAATTCTCTGTATCTTGTAGCATATTTAGTATACATGAAATGCTAAATTGGAACCACGTGTATCAGAAACTCTGAATGACTCATTCATTCAAAAAATATTTTGTGAGCACCTAGATGGTGCATAGTTCTGTTTGACAGCATTAATCTGCCTTTCCTGATGCAGTAGTGTTTGTGTCAGTTTTGTGTTGGCGATGTCAAATAGCTATTTTTGCACTGCTCTCAACCCACCAATGTCCCTCTAGCTCTGTAGGCTTTCAATGTCTCTTCGCAATCCTGCCTTTTTTCAGGCCTTGGACACTTCTGGAGGAGAAACTGTCAAATCAAGTTCAGCCATGCAGGTGGATTTTGGGAGGTGGATAAAAGCTCATAAGGGACTAGTAGGAGGCAGCCAGATATGAGTTCAATGGCTACCCAAATCATCGTCTAATCCACGTCTCCAGAGACATGAAACAAATGTATTATTTAATATTCTGCCTTATGGAAGCGAATCCCTAACCAAAAATCGGTAAAGAACATTTTCTCCAAAAGGTGTAATTCATTTGCTTAAGAATTTGCCTAGCAGGGGAAATATATGCATATTATCAGGAAGGAGGAGGAGAAGGGGAGGAGAGGAGAGGAGAAATATACAAATGCACAAAACCTCAAGCAGGAAAAAGTAAGGAATTGCTGTTTCCCATTCAATCCTTTTAAATATGAAAGGTCCACATTATTGTTTTTATTTATTATTTATAGGGTACAGTAAGACAACATTGTACAATACAAACATTAAAGACAATGTCTCTGCCTGGAGGAACTTATAATCTAAGTCAAATGGAGATAGAACCCCCTCCAGGAGACAAGGTGCCCTCTTCATATGCTAGAATGGAACATAAATAGGATAAGATTTCTTAGCTAGTGGGCAAGGAGTGATAAATCTATTTAGAGACCTGATTAAAGCACAGGAAAACGAACCCTTGCACTATAGGCATGTGCTAGGCATGTGCAATAAATCAAAATAATACAGAAATGTTGGGTTTGGCTCCTCACTTCAATTCAGTATATAAGAGGCTTAAGCCGAGTGAGTGGCAAGGTAAAAGAGACTATTGTATCAGGCCCCTGAAGCTGGATAACTGAATGAAGAAGGGCAAGTCGAAACCATTTGGGTAGAAACAGAGAGAATTAACCAAAAGGCAATGTGGTGTAAAGGAAAAAATGCTGGTCTTGAAGTTAGAAAACCTGAACTTGAGTACCAACTTGGACATTTAGTTGGGAGAGGTTAAGCGACCCTGGGAAAGTCAATAAACTCCTCTCAGCCTCGGTTTCCTCATTTGAAAAAAAATAATACCTACCTATGTCACAAGGTTATTATATAGCAAGTACTTTAAAAACCTTAAGATGATGTGTCCTATATGCAAACTATTGTTATTATTACATAAAAGGCTATTAGGAGCACCTGAAAGCAAATGAAACGATATTCTAGCAATGAAGGAGAGAGACAATACACATATAAAGAAAGTCAGCACATTAGAAGCATTTGTGGATAATCAAAAAAGTTTAAAAAAATGGGGAAAAACTAATTGGATTATTTTATTAGCCACTATATGACAGGAATATAGTTCAATGGACCTAATGCCATACAGTGAATCAGAACTTTTGAATGCTAATCTGCTGTTTTAGTCCAATGTGGCCTTAGAAAAAGATTTCGTCTTGTATTCCCAGCCCCTGCCATATTCTCTTGCACACAGAAGGCGCTTAATAAAGTTGCTGAAGTACTTCACATCTTTGTGGCCATTCATCTGAAAAGTAGAGCATCAGGCCCTTTGTTATTGTGCCAACTAGTTAATTAACTATATTTATGGAAATTAAATTGGACCTATTCATAAAGCTGTCACAGTTTTTGAAATAGGTACATACAATAATATCCATTTTGTTTTGTTTTTCACTCAAGACCTAGGGTTTCACTGGTATTAGTTTCCCCCAGAGGAAACTTCCTCTTCTAATACAAATCAGCAACTGTACTGTCCCAATTAATATTTGACTGAAAAATAGAAGTTCTTTATTCTCGGAAGATAACAGTATTCATAGTTAATTATGAACTTCACCAACTCTATTTCTTCTAATTCCACACTTCTAAAAAAATGGCTAATATTCAAGCCTCTCATTCAGTAGCTTTTTTTTTTTTTTAAGCAAGAGACTTTAGCTTTTGGCCTTCACAGAACATTTGCAATCACTATTTCAAATAACACCCCTTGCTCTCCTGATAGATTGTAACCTTATAGAGAACAACTACTGTTTCAGGGCACATAGCACAGTGCTTGGGACACAGCAGGTACTTAATAAATGACTGTTAATTGACTGATCACTAATTCTAAACCCATCTTCTGCTTGCATTATTCTCCTGTTCTAAGTGTCCTCCTCTCTCCTCCCTCTTCATCTGAATTCTACCCAAAATAATTGCAAAGTCCAGTTAAGTTCCCCAAGAAGACCATGGCTCATAGGACTCCCTCCCTTCTTTGAATTCCAATACCACTTACTATCTGTGCCATTCATTTGGCATCTAATATTTTTACTTTTCTTTTAGTGCCATGTCCTCAATTAGACTATAAGCTCTGGGAGTTTATATTTATACTTTATATTTATTTATATCCTTCATAGTGAACATAGAGCGCATAGTCCATACGTGCATAACTAATACAATTTGATTAAAATAAACAGCGTGTGAGGGCACTAAATGTTGGATCTCCTGTTTTGGTGGTACAAAGCCTGCTTTTCAACAAAACTAAATTACAGAAATCATTAGGGGGACTTCTATGTCATCATCCTTCTCCTAACCACTCCATCTCCCCCTATATCACCCAGCCGATCAAAGCCTTTATTCACCAAGAAACAACATGGCAGCCTGTGCAAGCCCCAGTTGGGAGAAAGGGAGGAATATCCTTAGCTGGATGCTCTCAAAGGACTTTCAGCTGTGAAGTTTCTACAACTGTTCCCCCCCACCAACCTAAAACAAAACAAAACAAAGCAAAACAAACAAGCAACCAAAAAACCCTTCTGATGATGCTTTCCAAGGTGAGGGTTGACACAGCTTAAGATGTACTTGTTTCCATGCACAGTATTTTCTTTTCTTTGGAAATAGATGTCCTTATTATTGCTTCTAGACTGACTTAGGTATCCTGAAAACTTCATTCTTTGGAGTTAGAGGATTTTAATCATTCAGTCTTTCATTCATTAATATCATATTTCCCAAGCATTGCCTATCTATCTATCTGTGTGTGTGTGTATCCATACATTCTGAACACAGTGCAGTCAATTGATGGAATCAGTGTTTCATGGCTTGGAGATAATGAGAGACTCGTCTAAGAAAAAGACCGGGACAAAAAAGTACCCTGGAAGAAGAGGATCAGGATAAAGTTTAGAAAGGGCAGACAGATAGTAGACCTGGCAGGACTGATAAGGCAAGATATTTAGGGATTTCATCAAGGAAAGTGAGTAGGAAGCTCAAGGGGCAATGGTTAGGACGGCACAAGAAAAAAAAAGAATTTAAGAAAGTATATTCAATATGGATCATTTAGAATTGTATGTGACTCTTCTGAATCCCCATACCTTTAATGTTGGGCCATTAAAGAAAATTATACCTTTAACTTCAAAAGGAAATGTAAAATTTTATTTCTATCCTTAAATTGGTCTGCCCCTGTAGGTCTCAAAACAACTACCTGTTCAAGTGTGTGTTTGTATCTGTGTGCATGGGTGCATATGTGTGTGTGTGTGTGTATGCATGCTTGGGGGATATGTGGAGGGTGGTATTTATTATTGGGAAGTCACATAGGTTACTGGTAGCACATATTAATCGACTAGCAGGATCCCTCATCAGCTTTTCTATTACTTGGCCCACTTTGTGCCAATTTCCTTTCTCTTCCCCAACACCTCTTGCTTCACTGTTCTTCTTTAAGACATGGGATGGGGATTTGTCAAAGTCAATGAGCACTTTATTACAGTGAGAGTGCTCAGTAATGAACAATTCAGCAATTTAATGAGATTCTGGAGATCTGTCTCCAGCCTGTCCATCAAGTTTCACTTCTATAAAGCACCCTGACACTAATCCTCTGGCATACCCAATCTTCACCCTGGGCTGAATATTAGATTCTTCCATGGTATATTGCGTTAGTAGTATAACCTTAGCAAAAATGATGAACTTAACTACACTGGAGGCAATATAGCTGGTCTGATTTGATCTTTCTCTATTGGGTTGACTATGAGGGAATTACTTATTTACTAAGATAAAGCAAAAACAGTTTCTTATTGCCTGCTGAATGCCTAAATTGGTTAATGTTTATGTGAGTCTTTTAATTCTTTCTGGAGGTCCAGGTACAAATATACATATATATACTGCCTGCAGCAGAAACCAGTTCTTAAAATTCTACATTACAGCATTAGTAACCTTTAGAGAGGCAATTATGATAACACTTAGGTGGACAGTATAGCATTTTTGTCACTCAAAAATCTGCACATTACCATTACAATCTCTGGCAGTGCCTTTCAACAGGATCAGATCACTATACCACAAAAGGGGTTAGGTAGAAGCCATTTGAGGGTACTAGCCCCTGATCTCATTTCAATTAGAAACAGCCAATTGCAGAAATCACCCCCACTTTTCCTCCCTAGGGAAAGATGAGTTCCTTTGGCTGCCACACCTGAGAACTGAGTTCTTCCCCGCCAGTCAATTCCTGATTATATTAACAATGAAGCAGGATAATGTGGATGATTGAAATCCACCTATATTCAAAAAAATCTCATTTTGGCCAACAGTCTTCATTTCCCCTCTAATAAACCTCTTCTTTTAAACCAGAGCTGTTAAAAAAATAATAAAAGCTGCTTGATTTGGGTTTTCTGTCTTTATATTTCCCTTGGTGAAAATGTTAATGAACAGGAAAATGGCACAAAATAAGACAGCAAATAAAAAGCATGAAGACTCGAATTAAAAGGGAGGCAAATCAGTAATCTGTATTTTGGTAAGGCCAACCAACTTTACTACAAAGACTACTAGATCTGCTGTCAGAAGCATTTATAAAGTGACTAGTAGACTCAAAGGCACTGTGGGAGGAGTAATAAAATAAACAAAAACAGAACAGAGAGAGTAGAAGAATACAACTTATTCATAGATAAGTAAAAACAAAGTATATGCAAAGTAATTTCAAGAGGGTGGGAGCAGGGTAGGTAGGCAGGAAGGGCTTTTTCCACACTTGACAACTTGGATTTGAATCCTAGCTTTGGTCACTTCCTACCCATGTGACTATGGACAAGTCATTTAACTTTTCTGTCTCAATTCCCTCAGCTGTAAAAATGAGCTGGGATGGACTAGTTCAGGGCTGTCCAAAATGCAGCCTGAGGGCTGCATGTGGCCTGCAGGGAGATTTATGGGGCTGGCCTACACTCACAGAAATTTACATAAATGCTTTAGTAAAGGAAGCAGAGCTACCACAGAGCTCTCACTAAAATTGCAAATCAAAACATATTGTCTATTGTTTCAATAAAAACCTAAGGCTGGACAGCCCTGGACTAGTCATACTTAAGGTGTCCTCCCAGCTCTAAAATCCTATGATCCTAGGTTTATTCCCCACTATGAGACCAATTGTCCTCATCTATAAAATGGAACAATGAAATTCACAGGACGATTGAGAGGAAGGCAATTTGCAAGCTTAAAATGCAACGTTCCTACGAGATAAAAAGTTAATTCAGAAGTTCCTCAGAACTCAGAAGTCATGCTCTGTCTTGTGCCCTGTTTACTTTAAATGTTTTCAAATTCTTGGGAAATACTGAAAATACAGCATTCTTATAAATAAACAAAAAGGCAGTTGTAAGGTCAGTTGTAAGAGAGAGAAAGGAGAGAGGGATGGCAGGAAGAGATGAGGAAAAAAGGGGAAAACAGAGACAGAAATGGGTCAGGCAAGAGGGTAGGACCTTTGGCAGCAATCAATAAGGTAACAAAGTTGAAAGCTTTAGCTTCCACAAGAATATAGAAACTTCACTAAAGGGTTTTTCACACATAGTCCAGATAGTTCTCTAATGGAAACTATATTTTTGCAATGCATAAATGGCCCTTCCAGAATTTTATACTTGAGGCCTATGTCACTGTTTTATAAAAGCCAAAGTTATCCACTTTTCTCACATTTAAACTATTTTCACCATGAAATAATTAACAACATTACTATCTCCTAACATTTGAAGTCAGATACACTTGGTTCTAGGAAGGCCCCAAGGAAATCTCCTCTGTGACTTTAAATGTGAGTTGAGAACCCAATACCTCAAGATCAAGTCCTTTCCAATCACCTGACAAATCAAGAGTACACTCCTATGATAAAAATTCACCGAAGATAAAAGGGTTCACACACTTTCTTAACCCCTTAGCCTTTAATGATTTACTACCTCCACAATACCAGGATTCAAGCAAAGGGAGCATGTCAAGGTTTACTACCATGCATTCTGCTGATGAGGAAGCTTCCTTACCTGCCAGATTTGCTCTTCACTTAGGGACGTCAGCTGGTCACTCTTCAGGACCTCTTGAAGCAGGCAATAAGGAAGTGTTAGAACTTCTTCAGGGTGACTCTTCAGGAGTTCAGAGAGGTGTTTCACTAAAAAATCGATCACTGCCTTCTCCAGCAAAGTGAGATTAAAGAGGTCAGCAAGTCTGTACAGATCCAAGTAATTAAAGCTATTTAATTCCTAAGTGAATAAAAAAAAAAGCCTTTCAGAAATGATGCAGAACCCAACTCGAAGGTCAAAGGATATTCAGATCAAATCAACAGGGAGTATGTGACATGCACTACAAAAATCCAACTGCACACCATTTTTCATTTGGAAACTTTCTCAATTAGAAGGCTTTAGGCAAGGGTCTATGTTCTTGGATGACAGTTTCTGCCATTTTGCCTACCTTAAAAATAAGAACTTCAAACACTCAGTTAAGGAGATGGAAAGTAGTTTCTAGTTTAGTCATCCAATTGAAATGCTATTTGCAATTTTCTAAAAATGCTTCTTAGTAAAAAGAAATAGTGATCTTTCTACACTCACCATATCCTATACCCCAAGGATCCAATTTTTCTCTTACAGCTAACATGAGGGATGCAGAATCAGAAGACACACGCATTAGAAGACAGACACTTGGAACTTTCTTTTTTCTCAAAACTCCACTTTGAATGAATATGAATCATCAAGTTTTGGTGAAATTAACACATCACCCTTAAAGATGTACAGTGTCAGACCTTTTTGGAAGTTTCATAGAATTGCCAGTTTATCTACCCAGTTTATGCCCCATCTATTCAAAGCCAATGAAAGTGATTCAGCTTTTTAAATGCTCCAGAAACAAGAGATTTTCCAGTTTCATTAGTAGCCTGTTGCAGTGTCTAATCACCCTTATGGTCTGGCAGGCTTTCTTCTTGTCCAATTAAACTCTCTTGAACGTGTGTGTGTGTGTGTGTGTCTTTTGTCTTCTGCATGGATGGGTGGTTTGCACTATGACTCCCTTTATTGTATCTGATGACAAGGCCAGGCTGTATTTCCCTCATCCATCAAAGGCCATTCCTTTCCTCTATGTATATAATGCAAATGAGACAGATCTATGTCAGGCACCTAGGACCACGATTATGGATACTTAGATGCTGGAAATGAGCTTAGTTTTCTAGCATCTCTGCTGAACATCGCTGCACCCTTATGTCCACACTGGTCTACTTGGTGTTACCGAGGTGATAACACTGACATTGTCTCCCATATCCAAGCCTTTTCAAGGCGCAAGCTCTCCTTTCTCACCTCTACCTCTTAGAAACCATAACTCCATTCAAGGCTGAGCTTAAGGGCCACCTCCTATAAGAAGCTTTTACTGATTCCCCAACTTGTTAGTGTACTCTCCTCAGCCCCCAAACCAGTTAAAATTTTTGCATACTTTACATTCATTTATTTATGTACCTCTTGTTTTCCCCCAGTAAGCTCCTTCAAGGCAGGGACTATATTATTTATATCTTTGTATCTCTAGGTCCTTAATAAATGCTTGTTGAAGAACCATCTCACAATAGATACATGGTCAAAAGATAGGAACAAATAGCTCTCAAAAAGAAGTGCAACCTCTTAGCTATATGGAAGATGGTTCTAAACCACCAATGAGCAATGCATATCAAAACAAAGAACTGGAAATTGTAGGGATGCCTGTCAATTGGGGAGTCGCTGATACTGTCATGGTGGAATACTACTGTGCTATGAGAAATGATGAGCTCACTGACTTTAGAAAAAACATGGATAAACTTTCACGAGATAATGAAGAGTGAAATGAGCAAAAACCAAGAGAAAGCTGCATATGGTGACAGGAATATCGTTTTAAGAACAATTCTGAGCAACTAAATCATTTTGAGTACTATGAATCCCAAATCAACTACAAAGGACATATGAAGGAAGATGCTATCTGAATTCAGAAAAAGAACAGATAAATAGAAACATGCATAGACTGATTTTACATATATATGTATATACAGACACACATATATATGTACACACACACACACACACACACACATATAGATATATTTGTGTCTAATGGTAGCCATCTCTAGGTTGGGGGAGTGGAGGGAAGAAAAAATAGAAAAAAAAATTTACATGATAACTTTATTATATATTTAAAAGGAACAGAAAGTTATACTTATTAAACTTGCAGTTTCATGTGCAGTCATCTTTTTTATCATTCTACATTATGAAAATGCTTGTTTTATTCCATAAATTAAAATTAAAATAAATAAAATAAAATAAAAACTCTGAGGTTTCACTTCGTGCCCTGCAAATTGGCAAAGATAAGAATATGTAAATAGTCAATGTTGAATGGATTGGGAAAAGTCAAGCACAGACTTTCCTTTAGTGGAGCTATGAATTGATTTAGCCATTCCAGAAAACAATTCTGGATTAGGCTAAAAAAAAGTGACAAAAATATCTAAATCCTTTAACTTATAGATCCTACTGCTCTACCAAAGGAGGAAAAAGACAAGAAGAAAGGTCACAGAATCATCAAAATAGTCTCTTTATGGTAGCAAAAATCTAGAAGCAAAGTAGATACTATTTGTCAGGGAATAGCTAAACCAAATGTCAATATGAATATAATAGAATATTACTGTGTCATAATATGCAGATTCAGAGGAATATGGAAAGATGTACATGAACTGATACAAAGTAAATTAAGCAAACCCAGGCAAATATTATACAAATGACTACAATAATGTGAATGCAAAGAAAAAAACAAACCCTAACACTGTAATTTTAATGACCGAATTCAGCCCCAAAGAAGAGATGAAAAAAATATTCCTCTCTCCTTTCTTGATAAAAGAGGGAGAATGTGGGTATGAAACATTTCATATATTGTCAGATTCATTTGATATATGAGTTAATTTTCCTAAACTGCTTTTTCTCTCTCTTTTTTATTCTTTATTACAAGAAGTAGCTCACTGAGTAGAAGAGAGGAATATGTTCAGAAATAAAGATGCAGTAAAAATAAAAATATATCAATAAAATTAAAGATTAACAAAATAAAAAATTAAAAAACTCAACAAGTAAATGGCATCTAGGGTGTCTTTAGATCTTTCCTTTAAGGTTCTGGAAGTTCATAAGCCCCCTTATCAGACTAAAACAAGACTATAACAATAGACGCCATCCTGATGGATGCTAAACATACATTTACCTAAAAGACTATTTTATGGAGAAGTTGTCTCGCTCAAGACAAGTGCTCACAAGGAAGTCAGAAGAAGTAGTACAGAGATACTCTCAAGGTCTCTTGATTACGATCCATGGGAGATGCTGACGCAGGACTGCCCAGCATGGCATGCACACATCGAAAAAGGCACTATGCTCCATGAGCAAGAGCAAAGCAGAATTAAAGTAGTAAAGGAAACGTGAGATTCGCAAATCCAGTGTCATCTCCACCCTAAATGTTCAAATGGACTATTTGTGCTCGACCTGTGGTAGAGTCTTCCAAGTTCATATTGGACTGAACAGCCACAGTCGAACATACTGTACCACTGGTCCTTTTTGAGTATGAAGGACCAACAAAAATAATTTATTAGTCTTTAGGGACAAAAAAGCCCACAGTTTTAAAGGGATTTTCCCCCTTCTTCAAAATTTCTCAAAGCTAATTTCTGAGTTCTATAATGCTTGTTCCAAATCTCCTAAATGCCTAAGGATTCATGCATACAACAATTGGTCTAAGTGTAAAATACATTATTCCCCATTCTAGCTATCTAGAGATCTAGAATACTAATTAAGTAGTTCTTCCAAAATTTCTGTCCCCATTCTGGCTTTAAAGTTTATTTGAATAATTCTTGAGATGTACAAATACATGTCTATGAAATGTAGAAATACAGATTCAGAAAAATTTAAGGGCACGTCTCAGAGCAACTCTCTCTCAATCCCATAATCAAGGTCACTTGATTATGTCTTAGCTTAGGTCTTATTTTTCTTTTAGTGAGAGATGACACTTCTTTACAGGAGCCAAGACAGATGGCTTCAGGAATGAACTCTGAGAACCTTCTGCAGAATGTTGTTAAAAATCCCTGTTTGCCCGTACTTTCAAATGGGAACTGGCTCTCGTCTGTAAAAACATAAGTTGAGCTGGATTGGTAAATTTCTTCCCCACTTAACAATTCTAAGATTCTCCTGTGGTCTTATTTTATATCAATCTGTCCAAAGATTGTGGCCTCCCATTTACAGCTTTTATCAAAGGTGTGTTGAAATTCTTATCATCAGGGGTCAGGTCTTCAGAGAAATAACCTAAGTAGGCTCCCAAATATGATTTCTTGGGATAGGAATAGTATGCTTAAAAATCAGGCAGGAGAACAGCAGTTCTCATTACTAGTAGTATAAAAGTGGCTGAAAAAGAACCAGATCCTCTGGGTTATTAAGTTACTCCCTACATGTAAATTGCTACAGAACTGCCTTAACTCTTTCAGGTCTGTAGTACACTATTAAATAGACTGGATTCTTCATCTACCCCATGCAACCCTAGAGGCTTGAGAGTGTTAGTGCTTGTCAAATATGAAAAGGCTTATACTCAAAGAGTGGCTTACTTATCTGATGGGTTTGGCTCAGCACCACATAGAAAGATGATTATCAACAGAAGCTTAAATAATTCCACCTGCAAATGAAGCTGGAACTAGGGTACAGTTAGAATTTTTTCCTAATTATTCCTATGCTTTAAAAAAATGTACATAAAGCTACCACTATTTAGGGACTCAGTTGTGTATATCAAAAAGTAATTGTGTTCATGCATCCACTGTTCTACCCTGGGTGCTGCAAATTATGAGCTCAAATGAGATAGATTTCTGCTTAATACGTTCTTATAATTTAATGTAAAAAACACAGATAGACACGTTGTAAATGATTGGGTTTTTTTATCTACTGGTAGGTTTTGTTTAACTTTTTTACATCCTATTTGGTAGCTATACTTGAATATAACTATATAATGCCTCTGATTTTGTTTGTTTTTTAGTTTTCTGAGGATTCTCCCAAAGCATAATCTAAAAATGCATTCTCAACTTCTTTTAGGAGCAAATTAAATGAAGAAAAGGTATTGCATTGTAGTAGAGCAAAATGAGCCCTATAGAGAGAGAGTTAGAGGACCGAGGTTTGAATCTTGACTCTGCCATTTATGACCTGTGTAACCTTGGGCAAATCTTCTCTGGGCCTCACTTTCCTCATCTAGGAAATGAGGGCCTTAAACCAGACAACCATTAATGTTCTTGCAGCTCTAAATTTGTTATACCTTGACAAAGTAGAAAATAAATAGATGTATATTCTTATACATATAAAAACCCTTGGATTCTACTCTCTAACCAAGCCAAATTACTAAACTTAGTAATTTGTAATTTACTAAACTTAATTTAGAAAATCACAAATTACTAAACCAAACACTTGGCATTTAGATGGGGAGGGGGGATTTTTTGTTTGTTTTTTTTTCCTCTGCTTAAAAATCAGAATTGCACCAAATCCAGTAAGTTCTCCAGGTATGCCTTTGGTTTCTTTACACTTGGTTTTCATTACACTGACCATGTATGGGAAGGCAGTGCTATGTACTAGAAAGAACACTAAATTTAGAATCAGGAAACCTACGTTTGAGTCTCTCAACACTTTGGGACCATGGACACATCCCCTGACCTCACTCTCATCTATGCAAGGAGAAAAATATGATCACACAATTATAATTGACCTTAGAGGCCTAAGTCAAATTCTCTCATTTGAGGGAAAAAAACCAAGCCCCAAGGGGATTAAGTGCCGAGCCCAAGGTCACACAGGCAGTAAACGTCAGAGATGGCTTTGGAACCTAGGTACCATCTCCATGGAGAGTCAGTATCCCTCCCACTGCACTGCATCTCTTCCCTTATATTCCTATTAACTATTGCACGGGGCCTTTGTGAGGAAAGTTCTTTGTAAACTCTCATACATTATACGCACGTGAGTGATTATGACGGTGTTTAACACTTAATTAAATTGTAAGAGAGGAGAATTAGGGAAGAAGGGGATGGTTTTTTAATTCTTTCCTGTTTTCATCATGACAAGCTACATAATGTTTGCTACAGAGGGAGGAATAAAATGCCTGCATTTCAATTCAATTAAACCATCAAACATTTTACTTTTAATACCTATTACACGCAAGATGCTGTGCTAGGTATTGGGGATATATAAATAAGCTTGATCTCAATTAGTGTGAATAATGAATTCCCTCTCTGAAATAGTCACATGTATTCAAATTTGCAATATTCAAAGATAAAATTACATAAAATATGGTAATAAATTCTAGCCCAATGGAAATATGCAGTACAAATTCAAATAAGGGTGGCCTCTTGGAGTCATTTTCGCACTGATCAGGACCTATCAGACTAACAAGGAAATACGTGATAGGGAGAAAGGAATGGTCAACAAAGTGCTGCATAAAAATCTGAGTAGGGAGGATCAGATCACAGGATCACAGATTTAGAGTCAAGAGGGACCTAGTCATTTTCTCCATTTTACAGATAAGGAAACTGAGGCCAAGAGAGGGGAAGTGTCTTGTTCCAGCTCACGCTGGTAGTAAATAGCAAAGTCAAGATTCAACCTTGGATCTTTGGATTCTAAATTGACTGCTCTTTCCAGGGTACCCCACTGTCTCAGGCAAGGTTTGAGGGAGAAGATGGCACTGAATCTTGGCTCAGACCACATTTTCACCAGACACAGAGAAGGAGAAAGTCAACCACTATTATAACAACCGATGCTGCAGATGGTTACAGGTGAGAGTCTTTGCCTAAAGAAATACCTAGGAGCAAGGTTGAAATGAACTGCAGTTTTAGCATCCCCACATATGCCTTTGAAGGTCAAAAAGAAGTCTTTGTGACAAAAAAAAAGGAAAAGGACTGATGCATTAAAAGGCAAGGAATAACAAACGCTAGCTGTTATCAACACTTAAGACTAGGAATGCCAATTGAATGTCGATATTAGCCTTTGGCTCTTGGAAACTAAGCTACAAATGTGGAGATCCGGAAATAAAAGTGAAGTACGTGGGCTGCCTGGATGCAGACACCTTTTAACTGCATTGCCTGGTATGCTTAACTCTCCACTCAGAACGGATAAGTCTAAGGGATGGACGGCCACGTCTAAAGCAGCAGGATTCTGAACTATGCACTGTCTCTCTTGGTTTATCACTTACAAAATAGGATTTAAAAAGCAAATCATAAGCCAGTGCTGCATTCAAAGCCATGGCCTGACGGTCTGTGATGACATTATCCAGGTAGGTCTATCTCACTCCTAAATATTATTATTCTCGTTTTATGGAGAGGTTGGGTGACATGCCCATGATCACACAGTAAGTGTCAGAGCAGAGACCCACATGAAAGAGTGTGTGTTCCAGAAAATGGTTTGACATTCTGGCCCAATGTTAAAATGGGAATTTCTATACAACTGGTTGAAGATACTAGCAGACACCCCAGAGTGCTACAGTTTTACTATCATAAAGGATGCATTACAGTCCACAGGGAGTCACTTTTTCAATCCAATAGGTAGTCATTTATTTCCTCCATCAACTGAGAACTTGGAGCGATATGGGTTTGATGATACCTTTTTTTAAGGTGAATTTTGACCTAAGTATGAGAGAGCCTCATACGCTTCCCTTATGTTGTCAGCCTTCCAAACTCACAGAATAGTTTCCAATGGAGATTACAGCTCAGCAGAGCCCTTTGGGTAAAAGGGAGAGAAAAATTTTCTAAGAGTTCTATGTCTATCATGTCTCCACGCAACCCACAATTTTCATTTTTTTTTTCAGAATTATTGTGCATGCTTCTAGTTACTCAGGAAGCGTGGAGGGAGGAAGGCAAGGCAATTGAGGTTAAGTGACTTGCCCAAGGTCACATAGTAAGTGTCAAGTGTCCGAGGATGTGCTCTATGTCTCACTAACTATACACAAGTTTTTCATGTTCAAGAATTTTTAGCCCTACATACTCTTTAACTTTCTCTTGTGTGGCTTTTCTTCCCTTAATAAAGTCACTAGAGGTATTGGCATTTTAAAGAACATACTGAGCACTTTAGAGAAAATAAACCGTAGAGAGATGAGATTTAGTCCTAATTTAAATAACTTTGCCAAGTAGATTTTCTGGTGGCTCTAGGTCTGTCAATAAAGCAAAGGAAGGAAGGCAGGAGAGATCAGAGAACAGGGACTGATATGGGGGGGGGGGCGACTGTTTTCTCTTTACCTCCACAGCTGAAACAGTCAACCAATCAACAGACAATCAACATAAGCGCCTACTATGTGCCAAGCACTGTGCCTGGCTCCTTGAGGGCAGGGAGCTTACAATCTAATGGGAGAGACAACATGCAAGTGAACATATACAGAGCAAGCTATGCAAACAGGAAATAATTGAGAGGAAAGGCTTCCACACTTCCACAACTGACGGCGGCAGAAAGAAGAAACAGTAATACCAGCAGACATCTCCTGGAGAAAGGCTCGGCTTGTTCCCTCTCCTGGGCTAACATTGTCAGGCACGTTCCATTCAAGTTTAACAACAGCCTGAATAGACTATTTAGCATCTTCTGCACTGCAACTATTGCCTATAACTTATCCTGACAATTTGCCCAAAAGACATCCTGCTTTAATTTCACATCAGTGCTAAATTCTGACAAGAAATAAAATAGAGACAGGTGATAATGCTCAGGAAAATTATATAAACTGCCTTAAATACTTATTTCTGATACTTCTGAATCCTAGTCCTGAGGATTTTATTGACTCATGAAACAAAATCAAAACTTTATTCTGAACATAGGTCCTATTTCCCTCAAAATTAAATTTCTATGAAGCCCACAGTCAGTGCAATTTTCCAACATGTACCTATATATTTTCCTTCCAAATTCAACAACAAAATTCAACAAACTTTAAAAAAACTGCTTACTACATGCAAAGCACTGTGGTAGAGTACTGGGGCTTCAAAGAGGAAAAGCAGTATAGTTCCTACCTTTAAAGAGCTTACAATCCAACTGGAATAAAGTATGTATATGAATGACACAAGCAGAAAGTGGCATGTGCACAGAACAGATCAGGCCCCAGCATTCTAAGAAAATTTGAGGAGGGAGAGCACATTTTCCACTTGGAGTAGGATAAAAGTGGTGGGGAGTAGTGGAAATCAATGGCAGAGTTGAGAGTTCATTCTAGATCTGTGCAAAAGCATGGAGTTGTGGGACAAGATGGCATTCATTACTCTCCAATGGATCTGTGACTTCCCTGGCATGAATAGGCATTACCTCCAGCTTAGCAGATGGCAACTCATCTAAGTTACTGCCCATCCTGTACAGCTCTTGTCCACATCCTCCCATGAATTCACCACAAGATGTCCCAATGGGATGGGGGCCTTCTTCATTTCTCTTGGTACAGCACAAATACCAGTGGAGGATGGGGACCATTTGACAGTTATCTTTGCTCTGGCCATGGGACCATCTTCTTCCTTAGCTAATCCATTTCTCTGATGACACCATTTATATTGGGTTTTTGGGTAATTCTTTATTTATAATGTAATGTAGATTGCCCATGCCCATGATCAATTAACCAATAAATCAAATATTTACTAAGCACCTGCTAAGCATTTGGCAGTGTGCTAGGTGCTGGTGATATAAAGACAAAAACTAAACAAAAGCCTTGCCCTCAAGAATCTTACATTCTAACATGGGAGACAGCACATAGGTCTACAGGAAATGAAAATGAAGGCAACCTTGCATGAGGAAGCGCTAGCTGCTGGAGGAACCAGGAAAGGCCTCATGCACAAGGAGACAGAGGAGCTGAGTCTCGAAGGAAGCCAGAGATCCTAAGAGATGGAAGTCATGAGGGAGCACACTCCAGGCATGAGAGGCCATTAATGTACAGACAAAGAGAAGGGAGACGGAGTATAGTGTATGAGGAATAGAAAGAAGGTCAACGTAGCTGAATCATATAGTGCATGAAGGGGAATAATACGTAAGAAGGCTGGAAAGGCAGGATGTAGTTGGAGTAGGAAAAGCTTTAAATACCAAACAGAAGAGTTGATACTAATCTTAGGAGAACTGCAAAGCACTAGAGTTTACTGAAGGGGGCAGAGTATGATATGATTACAACCATGCTTTCAGAAAAATCATTTTGGTGTCTCTGTAAAGGATGGAAGTGGACAGAGAGAACTGAGGCAGGCTGAACAATCAAGAGGCTAGTTCAATATTTCAGGGAAGATGACCATGTGTAGAAAGAACCTATGGGACCTGATGAGGCCACTGAACAAGAAAAGGGACAAGGGTCTCCAGGGGTGGGGAACCTACGGCCTTAAGGCCACCTGTGGCCTTATAGGTCCTTGGGTGCAGCCTTTTGACAGAGTCCAAGTTTTACAGAACAATTCCTTTGATTAAGGGCATTTGTTCTGTGAGGTTTGGATTCAGTCAAAGTGCCACACTTGAGGATCTAGACGGCCACATGTGGCCTCGAGGCTGCAGGTTCTCCACCCCGAAAATCCTATGGGATACCACAATTAGAGGATGTGACATGGATGATGATCTAACAAAGGAGATCGAATAGTCACATAGGTAGGAAGAGAACCAAGGGAGAGTGATGTCCCAAAAACTCAAGAGAGATGAGATTGTCAAGAGGAAAAGGACTCTTTGGAGTCTGTAGTTTTCCTTCCATGATTTGTAGCCACACAACACCGCCTGAAAAATAGAGAAACTTTACATTTTTTCATTCAGGGAAAAGCTGGGGGCGGGGACAATGCAGTGAGAGGAGTTATTAAAATAACTTTGAAATTTTCAAAGGCAAAACAGCTCAATCTCCTGTTTACTTATGGTCTCATCTCATTGTCTATTTACAGTGTCTGTCCAAGATAGATAGATGTTCATATGCATTTGAGAATCAGGCAAAGAAACAAATTCTGACTACATTTAGTTTTAGTTAAACTTTACTTGGTTTCTTTAGTTAAACTAAGTTTAACTTACAAGGAGGTAGGAATAGGTATCGAGATAACGTTATTTTTACCTAATCAGTAACTGGAAAGTCAAAGTTAGTTAGTTAAGAGTCATGATAGGAGATACAATGCTTCAGACTTCTACAAAATGTGTATATGCAGATGTGTATGAATACATGCATATAAACACAAACTTATACATAAACTAATGGCTTAAGTTTACCGCCATAACCTTCTCATACATAAGGACAAAAAAATTCTGATTTCCTTTTTTCCCCCACTGACACCACAGCTCAACACTGTGCCCAGCATATAACTATTTAACAAATTTTCTACCTTTTCAGCTAGCTACATTGGGATAGATTACATATTCTTCTGGAGAATAACATACGTAGTTCATTATTCTACTTACAGTAGCACCCATTACAATAATGGCCAGCATTTGTATAGTGCTTTCAGGTTTGTAAAACATTTCATTTGATTTTCAGGACCCTGTGAATTAGGCGCTAGTATTACGTCAGTTTTACAAAGTGTAAACTGGGGCAGATAGAAGTTAAGTGACTTGCCCAGGACCGAATACCTAGTAAGCGTCTGATGCAGGGCTTCATTATAAATTACTAGCTTTTACACAAGGTCATTCAGAAAATGTCTTCCCTTAGTCACCTCCCAAAATGCTAATATGAAATCAACCTTAAGTACTCGCTCCTCTGGCCACAAGCACACTTACCATCCACTGTCATATACAAATGGTATAGTGCCCTATTAATTCTAATCAGGTCTCAGTGAAATGTACTGGGTTGCTACAGCATCACCTGCCAAGAACACAGATGTAGCCACTCCTTTGGGATACCTCCACTCCACTGAGAGCTAAGAGGCATGTCCCACAAACTTCCATTGTTCATTTAATAGAATCCTTAGATGTCTTCCCAAGAAAAATTTTGTTTCAAATTTCAGACTCAGGCAAAGAAATAAATTCTGTTATACTTAATATTAATTAAAATTTACTTAAGTTAAACCTATAACAAGATAGGAAAAAAGGACAGAAATAACAAAATCATTTTACCTAATCAGTGATTGGAAAGTCAAAGTTGGTTAAGGCGCATGCTAGCAGATACAATGCTTAAGACCTCCACAATGGAGGAAGTCTTCTCTTAGTTTCACCTTACAAAAACAGGCCTCCAAGTCATGCTTGCTTAATTCCTGGCTCCATTACCCACTCTGTAATACTCCACCTCCTACACAGAAAGCAGCTTTGCTCCTACAAACAGATCCCCACCCCACCCCCTGCTTCTAGCTCCCCTTTCTGTGTTTTTGTCCTCCATTAGAATGCAAGCTCCTTAAAGGTAGGGACTATGGTTTTTAATTGTATTCGCTTCGGCTTTTTGCACAGTACCTATTTTATACTGAATTGGTCTACAGAGTGGATATTTGAAAGGATTAAAATGACAATTTCTAAAAGGGTTCTTGGATCCCCCAAAACTTCTTTATATCTCTTTATATTTGTCCCTCATTACAGATCTATTTATATAAGTCCTACTTCTACTCTTTGGGTAAAAACATTTATATCCCATCTCCTTCACTACACTGTAAGCTCATAAAGGTAAAAGATTCTTATCTTCTACTGCAGGGCTGTCCAAAATACAGCCCGTGGTGTCTGCATGCGGCCCGCAGTGCGATTTTATATGGCCCGCCTGTGGGTTTTAATTTTCACAAGCGAAAAAATAAAATAATAATTTGCATGGAATGCATATTAGATTTTTTAATTCCATCATTCATAAACAATATGGTTGATGTTAATTTTCTTTGGTGTTTTTAAGCAGCATTACGAATGGAACATATCACAGGGAATTTTCAGTCGATCTAGTCAGTATGCACCCACTTTTATACTGTTGTGTTGTCGCTTTGTTGTTTCATGTTTGCTTTAGCGCTTCGTGCCTTCTGTTGTATTGATGATGCGTGTTCCCCCACTTTCTATTAGTGTACTGCATTTTTTATTCTGGGTGCGGCCCTCGAATAGTAATTTTGTTTTAATGTTGCCCTAGGATAATCTAAGGCTGGACAGCCCTATCCTACTTAATCAGTTGCTTCCCATAGTGCCCATCTTAGGGCTCTGCATGCAAGAGCACTCAGTAAATACTGTTGACTTGATCAGGTGAGAATGAAAGAAAAAAAAGACACTAAATGTTTGAAGCAAATTTCTTTTTTTCAACAAATAGCATCCAAAAACAAAGTCAAAACTGCACTTACAATCATTTGCTTCTGTTGCATAATCCTTATTTATGAACATGTCTTATCCTTCTGATTGGATTGCAGGCTGTTCAAGGGCAGAAACTGTGTTATTTTCATCTTTGTATGCCATGCATCTGGTAGAGTGCCTTACACATAGTGGGCACTTAGTAAATGTTGAATTCAATTGAATAAATGTTTAACTTCAAAAAAGTATTCATTCTATTAGTGCTTAAAAATACTTCACCAAAGGCAGGCAAGGACATAGGTAACAGACGGATGTATTTTAAGAACCATGCATGCATTATTACTTACGGTGTACTCCCAGTTCCTATTCTCTGTATTATAAATAGCAGAAAAGGCACAATGAAAACTAAAGGGGGAAAACTGGCATTTCTTTATGACCTTATTTGAAAGATAAACTCCTTGGGGAAATACAATTTATTCAGATTATCAAGACCCTGCTGTGCAAATCTACAGTCTGGGAGCACACTACAGAGATCAAAAAATATTTACTTTATTCTGTTGGGTATAAAAGCTTTTAATGAATGCATAATTAAGACCAAAAAAAAGTGTATACAGCTTTAGAAATTCCACTGCTGAGCCAAGCCATTAATATCCAAGGCATCATACCCAGTTGTGACTCCACCTGCTTCCTATTTGGATTACAACATAGTTATAAATCAAGGTATTATGTGACTACCCAACCAGGCTCCATAGAAAAGGATTGTGTGGCAAGATTTCCCTCTTGTCTCAGAGAAAATCAAATCAACAATAAAGAAGCTAAAAAAAAAGTACAAATCAATGATGGCAAAGGGCTGGGATTCTGAAGTCCACTGAAACAAATGAAATTATCATCTCCTAAAAAGCAGGAAATTATTTTCATTAGGCAAGGAGAGAAATTTGATAATTTTCCTCTTAGTTTAGTTGTTATAAAAGATATAACAGTTCAGGGCTAATATTATAAACACTGGATGTAAACGAAGAAGAGAATAAGCAATTTGCATATCTAAGTCGGCAAAAGAAGCCCTATGATGTGCATGACATGATACGCACAATATGTACAACTGGACCTTTTTCACAGGTATACCTATATAAACCATGTATGTAAGATATGACCATGTGGAACGCTACAAAACACTGTATATTAATATATTTATATAAATATGTATATGGTACAACTTGATTAAACTAATATAAAATATTAGCAGTGACTCACAAAGTCTAAAATGAAAAATACAGCATGTTCTTGTTCTTTGGAGCCTTTGAAGGCACTTAAATACATTTGTGTTTTATAACAGAAGGTTTCCACAATTAGGTTACTGGTGCATTTTCATAATCAATTGTATGCATAATATCTGAAGATCATGAATAATTTTAAATATTTTGGTTGCAAGGTCTCCTGAAATCTATAAATCCAATAGGCAGTAAGCACACACATAGCCCACCATCAACTAATACTATCAGTACGATACACTAGGCTCTATATAATACCAAATGCTGTTCAAAATTAGCTTTAATATGATGCTTCACAGTAGACATTTACAACCAGATTGTGGAAAACAAAAATGAGATGGAAATGTATTTTTTTAATTGAAAAATCACTTTTATGCTATTTTTAATCTGTTTTAAAAATCCAATTTCAAGAACTACAGAGTTGTCACAAGGCCATGGCAAACAAAGCCTTTGTAAAGCTACAAAAATAGTAGAAAAATGTGGGAAAAATCAGTACCACTGATTTCCTTATATAACTCTAATCCATAGATAACAAGAAGTTGATTTTTGAAAACATGCCTAACTTGCTTGTACTTTCATTAGTTTAGTTTCTATACATTCTTATAACATGTTCCTTGGTGTATGTGTAGATACATATATATAGATCCACATATACATATACAGATACAGATCATATGTAACTTTTAACTTCTCAGGTTCCTAGTTTCTCCAATTGTAAAATGAAGGAGTTGGACTCAATGACCTCTAAGAAGTTTTCCGGCGCTAAATCTGTGATCCTATCAGCCTTTGATCTACCATATCTGTTCCAATCAATATCTAAACCAATAGAGGAATTTTTTTCGTCATCTGGATTTTTTTTCCTTTATGAGCCATTTAAGTGTTATAAGACATTGAATCAGAAAGCATTTTTAAGAACCTACTATATGTCAGACACTTTGCTAAGTATTGGAGGTGCAGAGAAAGGCAAAATACAGTCCCTGCTCTCACAGAGCTCAGTCTAATAGGGAAGACAACAAACAACTACACACACACACTACACACATATGAATATGTACTATGCAGGTATATATAGACATACACGTTATTATTCAGTTGTTCAGTCGTGTCCTATTCTTCATAATCCTGTGGACCACACTGTACACAGGGTTTTATGGGCAAAGATACTGGAGTGGTTTACTGTTTTCTCCTCCAATGAATTAAGAGGTTAATTAATGAATTAACCTCTGTTAAGGGTCACACAGGCAGTAAGTGTCTGGGGATTTATTTGAACTTGGTTCTTCCTGACTCCAGACCCATTGTTCTATCCACTGAGCAACCTAGCTGCCTCCTAGGCAAACAGAAGTTAAGTAACTTGCCCAGAGTCACACATAGTTAGTTAGTAAGTAAGTATCTGAGGCTATGGGTCATGTATGTATGTATATGTGTTTTTATTTATATGCACCTATGCACACAAGCATGCATGTGTGTATGTATACATAAGTACACATGTGTAGACATATACATACACACATGGAATGTGATAAATTGGAGGTAAAAAGAGGAACAGATAAGTGAAAATACATAGGCAGGAGATGGAGTGTTGTGTTTGACGAACAGCAAGGAGCCCATTTCACTGGATTTCAAAGTATATGGAGGGTACTAAGGTGTAAGAACACTGGAAAGGTAGGTGGAGGAAGATTTCATATTTGATTCTAGAGGCAATAAGGGAGCCGCTGGAGGACTTTACCGAATTGGGGGATGACACGGTCAGATTTGTACTTTAGGCACATCAATTTGACAGTTGTGAACGAAAAAACCTACAAACTTGATATCTGACAAAAATACAGACTACCACAGTCGTTTAAATAAAATAAGTAGCAAATAAAGAAAGGAAACTTTGTCTCTTTATTTTACTTCAAAAGTCTGTATGATTTTAACAAGTAGGTATTTAGGGGAGAGAGGGTAGAGGTAGAGACAGCGGCTACTACAACCTTTACACACTCTCACACTCTGTGTGTGTGTGTGTGTGTGTGTGTGTGTGTGTGTGTGTATACACACACATATATATACATATATATACATATGTGCGTATGTGTGTTTAAATGGACCGTGGTCAGGGTACCTGGCCCCCTGAGCTAATGATGCATATAAGCAGCCTTTCTTAACTCCTGTGGAATCTGCCACCTTGCTCTTCAGAAAGAAAAGCAGAGTTCAGCTGTTCTACTAGAGAATATTTTTGTTCCAATTCAGATTGGACTAGATGAGTTCTGAAGTCCCTTCCAATCTGGAGATTCTGTGACTTCCTATCAGAGTTATGAGAGGTTTCCATATCCACTAGTACATAATTGCCTTTACACAAATTTAAGCAAATCAATGTATATTTTTTAACATGAAGACAACTTCTTAACTGAAATACCAGTCATAATTGATTTAATATGAAAAATGTCACTTCTAGCTAGCGGCCAGTCTGGAAATCGCAGGCTGCTCCAAAAAACTGAGTTTGGGTAAAAGTTCAAGGCCAAGAGAACAGGTTCCTTCTCCATTCTCAGAACCCGTTTTCTCTAAGTCAGTCCTTACATATTTATGCATATCAGTTTGGAGAAGGAGCCTTTCTTATAATACAAAGGAGAAATGAGTTTCAATGTTAGTATATTTGTTTCATTTATATATTTCTCTAAAAGTTAACCAAAAATTAATACAAACTTGTGCAGAATTTGGCCAATTTTCAATATATGCTACTCTTTTGAGAAAAATATAAAAATGTCATGTGGTCTCAGAGCAGCATTACTAGAGGTCAAGCACCAGGGACCAAAAACTTTTCTCACCACTAAGGACAAGAGGAATATTCCTTAGCACTGAGAAAAATGCTACTCCTAAGAGCAGTAGCCAATCCCCATAATCTAGAAGTGAATAATCACCTTGGCTATGTTCTTTTTGGCAGCCATCCATAGAAATAAGAATTTCACACAAACGTGCCCCTTCTCTCTGGGAGAGAGGTGGGAAAACTTCATGTCTGAACGAAGGCAATCTTTACTTCCTAAGGTTCATGAGAAGCCAAGTGCAATGCCATGATCTCTTCTATTTCTCTTCTGACTCGACAGCAATCCTGTCCTCCACGGTGGAGGCGGGGAAGAATACTCCATGAGAAGATGGTACTTTTATTATTTTTTCTAGAGGAGGAATAAATGGAACAAATAACTTCCGTTGTTTACTCTCTCCTGTGCTTCAGTCTGCCAGTCGATAAGCATTCATTAAATACCCACCATGTGCCAGGCACTGTGCTAAGCTCTGGCAATACAAGCTCACACTCTAATGGGGGAGACAATATAGTAACGAGGGCAGCTAAATGGCCCAATGGATAGAGTGCTGGACCGGGAATCAGGAAGACTCATCTTCTGAGTTCAAATCTGGCCTCAGACATTTACTAGCTGCGTGACCCTGGGCAAGTCATTTAATTCTGCTTGCCTCAGTTTCCTCATCTGTAAAAAGAGCTGGAAACGGGACTGTCAAACTATATTTCAGTATCTTTGCCAAGAAAACCCCAAATAGGGTTATCAAGAGTCAGAGTTGACTGAAAAACACCTGAACTGACTGTTCAAATAAGATACAAGCTAAAATGGAAATAATCAACATGAGAGAAGGCACTAACATCAAGGAAGATTGGGGAAGGCTTCCTGGAGAAGGTAGTTTTGTTTGCTTGTTCGTTTGCATTTGTCAGGACCTGAAGGAACTCAGGGAATCCAGAAGGCACGGGTGAAAATGAAAAGCATTCCAGACACGGAGAGAGACAACAAAAATAAACAACTGAGAGATGGAGTGTCTTATGTGGGGCACAGCAAGGAGGTCAGTGTCGCTGGATCACAGAGTATACAGGGGTGAGTAAAACGTAAGAAGACTAGAAAAGTGTGGGGTGGGAGGAAAGAGGTCAAGAAAGGCTTTGAAGGCCAATCAGAGTATTTTATATTAGATCCCAAAAGTGAGAGGGGCATGGGGAGTAACACAGTCAAACTTGCGTTTTAGGAAGGTCAATTTAACAACTGAGCGGAATATGAACTGGCATGGAGAGATAGTTGAGACAGAGAGTCTAGAACGTTATTGCAATAGTCCAGGTGTGAAATGCTGAGGATCCAAAAAGGTGGTGGTAGCCGTATCAGAGGAGAGAGGTAGGGCAGTGTAACAACAACGCTGCTAGCAGCTGCTGTGGAGGTGAAAGACCAACAAGAGCACACAGAAAGGCTGCTAGCACAGGTCCTTCAATCTGCTTTTCTAAGGACAGGAACTTTAAGGGGTTAACAATCTCACATTAAACATACACATACCATTCACTTAGTTCAGGGGGGAAAAGCCAACACCCTGAACTTCAGAGCAAATGCAAACAGAAACTGCAAACAGATCAAACAGACAGGCTTTTATCTGTCTGACCAAATCGCAATACATACATAGTTACCAGGGAGACGCGCCAACATCTGGGTTTTCAAAGCCAGGGGGCTGCTTCAACAGCTACCCAGAGTCTCGTCACCAGCACTCTTTCAATAAGTGTGTCCCCCAAAGGCAAAACTCGAACCTCTGAGTTTATATACACTTCTTCATGGTCAAAGGGCTTCACAACCAAGGGACTCAAAGCCATGTGAACTAGGCCCTCCCTTGAAGTAAGCAGGTCATCAAAGACTCCCCATTCAATCAAAGATTCCTAAGTGCTAAGAAGCATGCCACAACAAAGACAACAAAAGCCCACTTTGCTAGCCATTACATTTGAAAAGCAAAACTCATCAAAGATACTTGATTACCTCAGCATTCCAAAACAGAAAAAAGTAAAAAAGTTCCACTCTAATTACCATAACAGGAAGATGTGAGAAATTTTGGGGGGAAAGGGGAGAAATTGGGGCTAAGTGATTTGCCCAAGGTCACACAAGTACTAAATGTTTGAGGCTGGATTTGAACTCAGGTCCTACTGACTCCAGGGCCAGTGATCTATCCACTGAACCACCTAACTGCCCTGAGAGACGCTTTGAGAGCAAAATTGACAAGTCTGGGCAACAGACTGGATATGAGGGATTTGGGGTAAGAGACAATGATGAGTCTAGGATGACAACTAGGTTGCAAGCCTAGAGTGATGGGCAAGATCAGGCACCCCTGTCAGTAACAGGGAAGTTAGGGAGAGGGTAGGATTAGGGAAAAAGATAATGAGTTCAGTTACGGACATGTTGAGTTTAAAATGTCTATGGGACATCCTGTTTAAGATATCTAATAAGCAGCTGGAGATGCAAGGCTGAAGTTAAGGAGAGGTTCGGGATAGATAAGCAGACCTTTAAACCATTAACACAGAAATGATCATTGAATCCATAGGAGCTTATGAAATTCCCAAGTGAAAGAAGATAGTGGGAGAAGAGAAAGTGGCCCAAGCCCGAGACATGAGCAACATGTACCATTAGCTGACATGGTGTGGATGAAGATCTAGCAAAGGAGACTGAGTAGTGGTCAGAGAGGTAGGATGAAGGAGAAGGGAGTGTGATGAAGACCTGGAGAGAATCCAGTGTAGGGGGCAGTTGAGATTAGGTAACATAAATTTGTAGTGGACTCAGTCAGTGCGGTTTACCATTTTCTCCAGCTTCATTCAGTAGCAGGTAAGTAGAAAGAAAGGCAGCAGATGTTGAGAGCAACACAAGGCTGAGGTTTGGCGGGTCAAGATTGGTGATAAAGGGAAAAGAGATTGGATTAAAGAGGTCAGTGTGGAATTAAACTGTTTCACTAAAGGGTCAAGATGGAGAAGTGAGAAAAACATAGCCAGCACAGGGATGATGGCTGGAGAAACAGTTAAGATGTCAAGGGTTTAAAGATCCCAGTGAAGATGAAGAACAGGATTCAGATTGCAAGGCAGAGAAAGAGACAAGATGACAACAGGCTTTATTCAGATAAGGTTATCTCAGAGTTTGTGAACATGAAAGGGGTACATTGGCAGGTGATGACAAGATCATGTGTATGACCTCCTTTTGCATGGCTGAGCTAGGGTGAAGGAGTAGGTCACACGAAATGAGTAAATTGAAGAACTGCAAAGTTGGAGTCTCTGAGAGATCATCAATATGTATGTTGAAATCACCTTCAATAGTACGAGGGCAAGAGTTGGGAAGGAGAAAGATTGAGGTCCAGGAACTGAGCTTATTGAAGAAAGAAGGGGAGTGTCCTGGAGGTTGGTAGAGAAGAGTTTCTAGAATTTTAATTGTGTGGTGGATGAGAACTGAGTAAACCTCAAAGGAGGAAGAGTTTACAGAGTGATGGTGGTAGACAATGGGCTAAGAAGCAGCAATGTGAGGAAAAGGGCATTCCAACTCTCCCAGCTCAACCAGCGAAGTGGGGGAATTAGGTGAAAGTACAACCAGCACTGGATAGGGAAGCCAGCGAGGCTCTGTCATCGGAATGGAGCCAGGTCTCAGTGAGAGCCAGAAGATACAAGGAGTGGAAAAGAAAACAATTTAAGAGGGAATTAAGTTTTGGTTTGGTTTGGTGGTGGTGGTGATGGTTGTTTACCTAAAGAGCAAACATTCTAGGGAGCACAGTAGAAAGGGTGGAAGAGGGGCCTGGGTTGAAGAAAATGAGAAGAAGAGAGTGGGTTATGGGAGATGGAGAAGAGTCTGAATAGTGATAGATGGGAATTCCAAATCACCAAGATTAGGAGGGCATAACCAGGTGGGAGTTTATTAATCATTAAAACTGAGTTAAGGTGGATTCTCAGCATCATTAGAGAGAAGAGACCAGCCTAGGAGACTAGTATGTGATAGAATGGAATCTCTCTGTCCCACTGCAGGAAGAGGCCTTAAAATAGGAGGTATGGTTTTCACGTGTTTCTGTTTCTGGATAAAGAAGGAAGTGACTTCACTAATCTAGCCCCAGTATAACCCCTCTGTTTCTTTAAGACATACAGCTCAAGCACTTTCTACATGAAGCCTTTCCTGATCTTCCCAATTGCTCGTACCCTCTCTACCAAGATACGCTGCATTTAACCACTTTTTATTTGTTTGTATTTATTCTCTCCTATATATGCATTGTTTTGTCCCTTAGAAATGTAAACTCTTTGAGAGTAGAGACTGTTTCATTCTTTGTATTTGTATGCAGATGTTGTTGTTCAGTCACTTCAGCTGTGCCCAACTCTTGGTGACTCCTTTTTGGGTGTTCTTGGCAAAGATACTCCAATGGTTTGCCATTTCCTTCTCCCGCTCATTTTACAGATGAGGAACAGAGGCAAACAGGGTCACACAGCTAGTAAGTGCCTGAGGCTAGATTCGAACTCAGGAAGATGAGTCTTCCTGACTTCAAGCCTGACACTATCCAATGTGCCACCTAGTTGCCCTTGCATGCACATAGTAGGCACTTAATAAATACTTGTTCATTGACAGAATGGAAAGCAGATAATTCCATTGACTCTTCATTCCAGAAGGAAATAGGCATCCTGGGGTTGAAAAGGGTCTTTCTACTTATCATGACTAAAATGTTGTGTTTGGTTGGTTGCTGTTTTTTTAATCCTCCCCACCCCCACTCTCCAAATATTTGCAATGTAATTATGAAAGGTTTTGAGATATATTTCCTTCAATTACTCATTCTGGTCACTAACACTGATTTTTTTTTAATCTCTAGAAATTTAGGATTACTAGAACACTTGAAAATAAGCAGAAATATTACAGCAGGCAACGTGGGCCAGAGGTGCTGACATTAACTTCTCTTAAGATTATACATGTGGAGCTGGAAGGAACTTCCGAGATGATGCAGTTCAATTCCTTCAATCTGCAGTTGAGAAGCCTGAATTAGAAGGAGGGTTAAGTGATCTGTCAAGGTATGATTTGAAGCCAGGTCCTTGCATTTCAGAGCCAGTATGCATTCAGCAATACCACCCTGCCTCCAGCATGGTATTTTCTCCTTTTTTTCACAAGCTCACACGGAATTAAAGAAAATAAAATACGGCATACTTCCTGATTATCCTCTTTGTGTACTCTGCAACAAAATCTAAAGTTCCCAAATAATTTCTTCCTGCCACCCAGAAGACTTTGGAGCTGCTTCTCGTTGCATCAGTTGGTTTGTGCTTAGGGAACAAGAGCTAACATTAGTATTAGTCTAAGAAAAAATTAATTAGATAATAAAAGCTGCCAAAATATTATACAATGCATTTCAATGCCAAATATAAGTGATGTTTGGCAAATCTAGTTTTTTTTGTATCATCCATGCCAGTCAGCTACCTAATATTGTTGATTAGTGCAAATAATCAGTCGCTGACTACAATTAATTTCATCTGCAGCGTTTCCAAGAGACCTTTCTTCCCCCTTTCCCTTCCTTTTTTTCTAGACCTTTTTCACTGATGAAGGCAATTCTGTAAATGATTAAAACTATGTCTATATTTCCCCACATATCATGTCAGTAGTTCACGAAACCGACTTTATTCTGTGATGCTTGGAGGACCTCCACCATCAGCACTGCTACCACTTCCCCTTTACCTCCCATGCCATCTTAGGAGCATTTGTGCTGGCAACTATGGGATGGAACATATGTCATGTATTTTATTGTGGGTATATTAAATATACATGATGGTGTGATCATTTGTCTTCTCTTATGTGAAAGCATGAAATAGCTCAATGTTAGATAAAACAAGAATGAGTTATAACTCTTCTTCTCACCCTGAAGATAAATGATTCTGTTCAGAGTACCTAGTATGTATTATATATTTAGGATATACTGTTAAGTTAATAATTAAAAGAATAATAATACCTTATATAGAAAAGATAACCTCTTATAAGCGATTTCAGTATTACTTAGTTAAAAAGTAATGATAACCTATTATAACAGCATAAAATATATAACATATTCAGTAACCAATGCACCCATCAAAGAAAGGTGGAAAATTTTCAATCTGCCACTCTGAACTTATTCAACAGGAAACTACTGGAACTAGGATATTAACATTTTTTCCTACTATGATCCAACCTCACAATCCAAAACTTTAATCATTATGGAACTCTCAATAATTTTCATCTTCTGCAAAGCTTTTCAAAGATCTAGTGGCTCCCAAGTCTACAACCAGAATATTTGTATTCTTTGAAAAGGCATAGATCAGTCTCTGCTATGCAAAGATAGAATATTTTTATTTAAATCCAGAATTCTCCTTCCCAGAACCTCCAAGAGAGAATAACATCCTTTGAATCTTTCATTGTACTTTCATTGAAGACAGAAAAGATTAATTTCCACTTTAACCCATTTAGTGTAGAGCTAAATGAAAGACAAGGGATGACTAATGAGCATCAGTCACAGATTGAGACTTGAGTGATGGAATCTGGTTCAGCCTTCTTAGATCCCATGTTACCTTCAGGTTTGTGGGCTTAAGAATGATTTACACTCAGCAAAGTTTGGCCTGGGCCTTGTGGCTCTTCCAAATGTGTAATCCTAAAAAAATGCAGCTTCTTCACTCTGAAAGAATGATCTTTCATTCTTTCAAACATAGGAAACAAAATAAAATGGGGGGGGGCAGGAATCAAGCAAAGCTGCCCTTCTGTTTTCTTGAGAGTGACACAATGCCCATATACATCTAACACTTGTATTCCTTTTCTCTCATATTACAGCCATAAGTCTCCTCTTTCAGGTCACGTCTTCCACATAAAAGTGCTAAACTAATGCCGCTTAATGACAAATTAATGTCCATGAATAAAAAATACACCTCTAATAGCATAGAGTAATTTGCCATTACAATATCATCATTGGACATGCCCCTGGTTTAATACGATGTATTTAATTCATAACCTAATGAGTGATATATAAAAAGAGGGAGATGAACCCTGCAATTACATTTATGTGAGTCTGTCACCTTATTTGTAAAACCTTAGAGTCATTTACATTCAAATTAGAACAAATGAGTGATTTCACAAAGTGCAGTGACAAATGACCACTGCAGTCCAAGACAGGACTGTATTTCCTGTGAAAACATTAACAGTTTCCTATTATTTGTTAAAAATTACAATACATATTGCCCAGCGTTGTGTGAATAATGACTTTTTTACTGATTAGGTCAGAAGACTAGTATGTAGGAAAATAAATAATTTTTCTTTGCATTTTTCCTGATTTTTGCTTGAATTCCTCTACTGACTTCTGATGGACTCACACTGCCACCTGCTGCCCATGAGCAGCTACTGGCAGTACTTTCCTCTCAAAAAAAGTTCATTTCTCCACTAAAGGGTCATCTTGACCTCTTCTCTATCAGAACACCCAATCTGTATGCCAAAACATAAACTATGACACTAGATAGTCAAAGCAAAACTCAATACAAAATACCAAACAACTATATTTTCACTGGGTGTGTGTAAGGGTGGATGAAGGGGAAAGGATGCTGTATGTGTATCTGTAAAATGACACAGAGCTTCACAGCTCCCAGATTTGTCAGAAGCTAAGTAAAGGAGGCCTATGCCACAACATGTGTTGTCTAGTCAACTTGGACATACATAAGGCACATAGATCTCAAATGCTATGCTTAGAAAAACATAACATCTGCCTTCAACTCCATATGGAACAAGGCCAGTCCTCAATAAAACTATCCAGCACAGGGTGGCAAAGTTTCTGTCTGGATCCCACATTTTCATTTGAGTACCAAAGGTGCTGGTTGACCTCCCACTGCTTAGAGCAGTGGAGTCAAACTCAAATAGAAACAGGGGCCACTAATATGTCTTTAAGGATCCCTGGGGTCTCATGTTGATTTAGTTTTAAAATGTAAAATTATGTGTTTCATTGTATTTTATTTGTTTTGCTATTTCCCAATTATTTTTAAGTCTGATTTGGACTGCACTTAGGGCTGTTGCAGGCTACATATGGTCTACATCCAGTGTTTGATACCTCTGGCCTAGAATACCCCACTGCCTAGCAGGCCTGGATCTTCCTTTCCCTTATGATATAATGCTATAATACATTCCTATTGCTTCTCTCCACCAAAAATTTCCTCTTCCATACCCTCATCTTTCAGAAGCCTGCTAGTTAGATGACTAATCAATCAAAAAAAGTAATTTATGGCAAGGAATGACACCTATTCTCTGATCCCTTCAGTTTTTAGTGAGTAAATTACTCCCTATGATTCAATGCCAATTCATGATGAAGTAGGGTTGGCCCTATGCCTAGGTAAAGTAGGTTACTGCAGAGTATGAAGTAAAGGGCACTAAAAAACCCTGCCTGTCCCAATAACACCCTCCCCTGCTAACTGACTCAAAATTCCCTCTTGGCGTATTAATCCTTTGAGTCATATAGCAAAGCCGGGTGTGGGGGGACAATTGCCAGGTAAGTGATCATTGTCAAGAGGCACGTGACGTGTTACCTGGGAAGGCGGAGAGAGCTGGATATCTTTCAGCCTTCTCCCATTAGCACAGATTAGTTCAAGAGACAAAAATTCCAGCCCTGAAGATACAAGAGATGGGCAGGTATATCTTAATGAGAGGGATGAAGGAGAACTAGGTCCTAAGTAACAAAGGGAAACAGGTGCTATTCTTAGAAGAAAAGTGCATCTGAGTGGGGACTTAAGGAAGTTGAGGAAGCACAAGGGACTTGGGACTGGAAAAGTAAGTTGCAGATAATATGGTATCCTGTAAAAGCCCAAAGAAGTGTTAAAAGAAAATGAGAGTGAAGAAATAGACACAAAATATAGAGAGGAGGGAAGAGTGTGATGTGTAGGATTTCTCCATTTTGGAATTGTATTTTAAGCTGCTTGTTGTACTTTCATAACATACTAATGTTTAGAAACAATCCTAATTTATCTTGGGAATGCAACTAGAAGAGAGTTGCCCCATTTCAATTTCACTTCCCGTTCCGACACTAAACTATGATAAATATTCATCACCTTGATGTTAAATAGCAACACACACACACACACACACACACACACACACACACATGCACGTACACATGCATGCACTAGTCTTTTTCTTAGACTTCCTGAAATTTTAAGAAACTCTGTCAGTGGAGGTTGTTAACTGCTATATCGAAGAGCTAAGGTCAGGCTACCCCAAATGGTCAATAACTACTGGGCCAATACTTTTGTTTGGGCATGGGAGAAAAGTATAGAGGGAAAGCCAAAGTGCCCTGGCACCCCAGAAGCTTATTTTAGTAAGTGGCTTGGCATCGTGGGAGTTTGTTCATCTGGCTTCATGGAAGGACTCCAACTTTTGTTAAAACTCCATAAATCTGTCTAGTTGACCATGAGGTAAGGGCCACAATCCATTTGTGAAATATAACAAGTTGTATAGCCAACAGTTGTGTGTGAGTGGTATAATGGAGAGAGCACTGGAATCACAATCAAAATGATCTAGGTTTGAGACTTGGCCCTGACATTAACTACTTCCAATATTTACTGTGACTGAGTCTTTGAATCTCAGTCTTGTCATTATAAATTTTAAAAGTACTTTGTATATATAAACCATGACCATTGATAATGGTGGCCTACACATGTAATTAGAGAAGCAGATTATTCACATTCCAATTTGTTTCAGTTCCATTTATACACATAACATAGGAACATTGCCAATAATATCTTTTAATATATATTAAATACACAAATAACATGGTGTTAAGAGAAGAAAGGAATTTAATTGCTGGCCAAGGAAATGGCTTTTTTTTCATTAAGTTCCTCGTTATGCATGCCTCTCCTTTGCTCTAAGATAGGGGGAACATCACATCTCATCTCATTGCTTTCTATGGGGGAATGCAAATGATGACCATGCTCTTCCCTTTCAAACCTCACACAGTATGTCGTTTAGCAATTCTCTAATATAATTACCATGTAATACCATGTGTCAAAGTGATTTGTGTTGCCTTCTTTTCCACCTACTAGACTGTAAGCCCCATGAAGGAAGAGATCGCATGTTATATAAATTTTATGCTCCATCTACATGGATCTACTTGCTATTTCCATTCCCCCACTCCATGCCTTTGCCTGGAATGTTCTCCCTCCTTACCTCTATCTCCCAGCTTTCCTCAAGCCTCAGCTCAAATATCACTTTCTGTAGAAGGCCTTTCCTGATCTCCCCTTCCCCTCCTCCTACTCATCCCTGCTAGGGCCTACTCTCTGATGTTACCTTCCATTTACACTCCATTTACATTTATCTTGTACAGAAATGGTGGTTTGCATGTTGCTAAAATGTGACATCCTTCAAACAATCAGTCAATAAACATTTATTAGCTCCTAAAACGTGCCAGACACTGTGCTAAATGCTGAAGATACAAATAAAAACAAAGAAAGTCCTTGCTGCCAACAAAACTTACAATCTAATAGGGAATGGCAGCACACAAACAGAAAATGAAAAAGGGGGCCGGACTGGGCGGGGCATGATAGAGCAGTCCAAAGAAGTCCACAAGAAGGGTAGCTGGCCAGAAATAGGGAGAGAAACTGTGATAAGCCCCCTCTTTAAAGAGAGGCCCTGGAGCCCATGGCCCTGCCCTCTAGTCAAAGGGTCCAACAAGAGGGGCAGAAAAGACAGAAGTACCAGGAAGATTCAATCTTGCTGCCAAATGAAATTTCCAAAGATGAGTTTTATGGGGAAGGAATGGAGAGATGGCGAGTTCCAAAGAAGCTCCTTGAGGAAGAAACATTAGGATTGCTCTGCGTTTAGCTTAACTATGTTTCTTGCACGTTGTCTCCCCATTAGACTGATAGCTCCTTAGGGGTAGGTACTATTTGTTGCCTTTCAACTTACCTACTTGGCATGCTGCCTAGCACATAGTAATTACTTGATAAATACGCATTGACTCGACAACTGTACCAGAAATGAAGACATAGGAAACACAATCAGGATAACACAAGATTTAGCAGCTTCTACATTAAGGGATCGAAGGGCTTGGAATATGATATCCTAGAGGTCAAAGGAGCTAGGATTAAAGCCAAGAATCACCTACCCAGCAAAACTGACTATAATACTCCAGCGCAAAATATGGACTTTCAATAAAATAGAGGACTTTCAAGCTTTCTCAATGAAAAGACCAGAGCTGAATAGAAAATCTGATTTTCAAATATGAGAATCAAGAGAAACATAAAAAGGTAAACAGGAAAGAGAAATCATAAGGGACTTACTAAAGCTGAATGGTTTTGTTTATATTCTTACCTGGAAAGATAATATTTGTAACTCATGAAACCTTTCTCAGTATTAGGGTAGTTGAAGGGAATATACATATATATAGACAAAGGGCAGAGGGTAAGTTGAATGTGAAGGGATGATGTCTAAAAACAAACAAATGAATGAATGAATGAATGAATGGGAGGAGAAAGGGAGAGGTAGAATGGGATAAATTATCTCACATAAGTGGCAAGAAAAAACAGTTCTATTGGAAGGGAAGAGGGGGGCAGGTGAAAGAGAATGAGTGAATCTTGCTTTCATCAGATTTGACTTGAGGAGGGAATAACATACATGCTCAATTGGGTATCTTACCCTATGGGAAAATAGGGGGGAAGGGGATAGGGGGGATGACGGGAGGGAGGGCAGATAGAGGTAATCAAAAGCAAACACTTTTGAAAAGGAACAGGGTCAAGGGAGAAAACTGAATAAAAGGGGACAGGATAGGATGGAGGGAAATATAGTTAGTCCTTTACAACATGACTATTCTGGAAGTGTTTTGCATAATGACACATGTATGGCCTATGTTGAATTGCTTGCCCTCTCAAGGAGAGTAGGGAGGGAGGGAAGAAGGGAGAGAATTTGCAACTCAAAGTTCTAAAAACAAATGCTCAAAAAAAAGTTGTTTTTACATGCAACTGGGAAATAAGATATACAAGCAATGGGGTATAGAAATCTATCTTGCCCTACAAGAAAGTAAGGGGAAAGGGGATAAGGGTGGGTGGAATGGGGTGACAGAAGGGAAGGCAGACTGGGGAAAGGGGCAATCAGAATATATGCCATCTTGGGGTGGGAGGGAGGGTAGAAATGGGGAGAAAATTTGTTTGCTTTTTTTTTTGGAGGGAGGAAGGCAGGGCAATTGGGGTTAAGTGACTTGCCCAAGGTCACACAGCTAGTAAGTGTGTCAAGTGTCTGAGGCTGGATTTGAACTCAGGTCCTCCTGACTCCAGGGCCGGTGCTCTACTCACTGTGCCACCTAGCTGCCCCAAGGGGGAGAAAATTTGTAACTCAAAATCTTGTGGAAATCAATGTTGAAAACTAAAAAATACAAAATAATAAAACAATAAAAAAGGAGATGATAATAATAGGTACCTACCTCACAGGGATGTTGTGAGAATAAAATGAGAAAATGTTTAAAGCTCTTTGCAAACCTTAAAGTGCTACATAAAAGCTTGCTGATATTATTACTATCATTATTTACCAGTATATATGTGTATATATAAAATGATTTCCACAAATTTTTCTTTACATAAAGTAACTTTTTAAATATTTCTAAAAAAAAAATGAAGACATGGGTAGTGGTCTATCAGGCATATTATATATAGATCTGGAACATGTGGATATTAAAGAATATATAAAAACAAAATCAGATCAGAACTCTGATATATGCAGTGACTAATTTTAGCCTCAAAAACTGTCTCAGTCTCCATTTCTTCATGCAGGAAATAAGGAGCCAATGAGAAAATAAATATAAAGTACTTTGAAAACTGTAAAGCACTCTATATTTCTATTCTTATTCCTATCCTATCCTGCTGCGAAACAGAATGAGATACACAAAATATGGTAGTTCAGAATGCAAAAGATGGTCAATTATTTTTTTTTAAACCATACTATAGTAATGCATTCCAAGAAAGGTTTTCTGGCCCAACTAAAAAGGTGCTAATAAACATGAGGAACATTGGGCAAAAAAGTAGTGTGTAGTAGCAGCAGTATAATTTTCTTTAACTAGGCTTCTTTCTTACATGGGTGGGGGCGGGGATCATGAAGGAGGAAGGGTCACTAAGAAATTTGATACTGATGTAAAAAAAGAAACAATAAAACATTTATTTCATTAAAACAAAATCTATTACCTGGATTGACTGGAATCATTTCCTAAATTCTTATTTGAACATTTTACCAAATTGGGTTAGATCTCCATCCATTACAATTTTGTGAGGATGCTACTTCAAAACAAAAGCCATGAAGAATTTCATCTCAAAAATAAATTATTTTAATGTTTTAAGCCCCCAAATGTTCATAAAGATACTAGCACACTGCCCCAAACCAAATGCCACAGAAATGATGTCAAAAACATTATCTTTGTATCTGAAGGGCAGCACATTGTTAGTGACACTACACCTTTCCAGTCCAGGGCTAATCTGTTTCTTTGCTGTTAAAGCGCTTATTTCCATATAGGTGTCTCTTACTATAGTTACAAAGGAATTTAGACACCATCATTTTCAAGACCACCTCGATTAGGCTAGACAAAGAATTCAATCTTGACAAAGAGGCTCAGCAAATCAGAACACTCTAGAAACCTCTATTATTGAACCCCTCAGCTTCTAAATAATTGTAGCTGGAATATGCTGAATGTGAAAAGCACATATAGATGCATGAATTCTAAAAAGCACACTAGGGGGAACACTGCAAGCTATTAATTTCACACATCTTGCTCAACTTCTAACATCAACTGACACATCTTGGATTTTTTAAGAAGGTCAAATACAAACAGAGAGGTCCGCTGTGAAATACAGAAAGCAAAAAGGCAAAGTTATACTTAATTGGAGCTGAAGCTACATAGTACATTTCAGATACTCAATAAAGTTTTAAAGTTAGCTGTTAGTATGCTATCATAGTAAAGTATATGGAAAAAAACCCTCTAGCTCCTCATTAAATTATAGGTGACAGAAGATAAAACCTTACCAATTTGTAACTGAAAAATCAATCCCTAATCTGGTAGTGGAAGACCTCTTTAGGCTCCCAATGTCATTCCTTTTGCTAGCTACATCATCAGTGCACAACTCCTCTCTGGAATCTAACTGTTGCTGCCAGTGGAGCAAGAACAAAATACATCTCTGGGGTAGTAAAGATCTTCCAACCTTTGGTGGCCTACTCCTGAGGAAACTGTGGTACAATGGATAGGATACTGGCATCAATAGAGACCTGTAATCTACTCCTACCTCTCGGTGTGACTTGCCAATTACTTCTATGAACCTCAGTTTCCTCACCTGAAAATGTGCATGATAATACCTATAGATCGTACTTCACAGGGTGTCAGGAGGATCAACAAAGAACTCTGCAAACCTCAACACACCGTGCGATTATCCACGAGGATGAAGATGACATAGTACTCTCCAGAAATAAAAAATGGAGCGCATGTCACTTCAATGGTATGAGTGCCCATCTCTTTGACTCAGTAGTGATTAAGAAATATAGAGAGGAATCCCCTGGGCCACAGGGTAGGCAGACAGGGGAGCTACAGGTGGCTGCCTCAAGGAAAGCATCCTCAGGCTGTCACTATATCCCCCCTCAACTCTGCTTCCTGGTTTCTCCTGCTTCCTTCAAGTCTCAGCTAAAATCCTACCTTTTTCAAAAAGCCTTTCCCAGGCTCCCTTAATACTAGAGTCTTCCCTCTGGGATTAGCTCTAAATTACCCCTGCTTATACATGGTTGTTTATATGTTGTCCCCTCCCCCCATTACACTCTGAAATCCTTAGCAGGAATTATTTTTTGCCTTGCAAAGAAAATCAAAAATACTTGCTTAGTGACTACTTTATAAAATGCTCATTGACTTGACCTAACTATAACAGAAATGCAGACATAAGTAGTGGTGTCTCAGGTATATTATATGTAGCTCTGTAACATATGAGGATTACAGAACAACAAAAAATCATATCAGAACTCTGATATATGCAGTGGCCTTCTCTAAATTCAGAGAATTGGTGGCAAAGCATTTCTGTCTCCTCTAGACAGAGAGGTGGTGGACCACAGTCAGGGACTGATGTGTAATTTGTGAGGCATGGCTAATGTGTGTGTGTATTTATTTTCCTTAATAATACTTATTTTTTACATAGGAGGGGTCCTATGAAGAAAGAAGGATCACTGAGAAGTGACACTGATATAAAAAAAAAGAATCAAGAATCTCAATTTCATCAAAATATTCACTTATCTTGGTGACTGGAATCATTTCTTAGTGGAATGTTTTTACCAAATTGAATTAGATCCACATCCATTATAACTTTGAGAAGGCACTCTTCCAAACATATGCTGGAAGCTTCTTATCTCAAAAAATATAGTATTTGAATGTGTTTACCTCCCCAAATGCCCATAGGGATATAATATGTTAAAATAAGATGCATCTGAGCAATGAAATATTAATACATGATAAACAGCTTAATAATACATATTAATACATGATAAACAGTTAACACATATTAACGACTGCATGATTCTCCCCAAATCAAGAGGCATACTGACCCCACCCAGAGGTATCCAACTCCAAAGATGAACAAAGTACAGCTACAGAGCATAGAGAAGATGAAGATCCCTGGTTCTAGAGAGGATATACCAGCCTTACAAGTTGTTACTCTATAGTCAAATTACCTCTTTCCCACATCACGAGTTCTGCCACAACTTTCTTTTGTCATTGTCTAGTCAATTTGTCATGCCTGACTTTGTGAACCCATTTAGGGTTTTCATGGCAAAGATACTACGGTGGTTTGCCACTTCCTTCCCCAGCTCATTTTACAGATGAGGAAACTGAGGCAAACAGGGTGAAGTGACTTGTCTACAGTCACCCAGCTAGTAAGTGTCTGCAGCTGGATTTACATCAGGTCCTCCTGACTCCCGGGGCGGCACTCCATCCTCTGGGTCACCTAGCTGCCCCTCTGCTACAATTAGAAAGTACCGATGAACAAAATGAAGGAAGAACACAGTCGAAAAACAAAAGCTCCCGTACAACACTGTGGAAACTCACATGAGGCTATGTGAATTTCAAACGCTCGGAATGTCTCTTGCTTCTTGAATGACCATGACCATCCATGGAAATCTTATCTGGACAGAAACCAGCTGTTGCTTTCCATCAGAAAACAAACCACGAGTGTGAAATGTCAAGGTTCTATATTGACCTACAGTAAGTCACTCGATGTCTCAATTTCTTTACTGGGCAAAAAAAAGAACCTCAGCTAGAAGCCTCCTGACTCCATGTGGAATTCCACAGAACTTACTTATCATATGTCTCTCAATAATCAGAACACTGTTACCAGAATGCTGTCAACACACATCACTGTCCTTCAACTGCCTACGGCAGCAAAGTGAGTCAGGTAATACACAAAGCTCAGGTTGTACTGCAAGCGTGGTGCTAAACTGCCGAATACAAGTCAATTCAATTTTTTCATCAAAACACGCCCCTTATAAGTCTTTTAACCTTTATGTTCGATAGATTTGCCCTCCTGTGGAAAAAGATAAAACTATATTTTCCTTACCCCTCAGTGATATTGAAAGAATGAATGGAAAATGAGACAAAAACAGAATAAAAATTTAAATGATATTAGGTTAAATGTGGTAGGACGATTACAAAATATGCACATATTATAACTGACTTCTTACACTGACTTCCTTCATTTGTTGTTTCATTTCATGACTCCAAGAGTGTTTTATGCTTACCTTTCCCTGAAAGCCAATAGAATAGCTCTCACATAGTCTGGGATCCTAGGCAACCCTGGATTGGGCCTGGAGACTTCAGCTCCTAATCTCCCTCCCTTACTTACTTTGCAGTATGATCCTGGGCAAGTCATTTAATGTCTCTAGATTTTAGGTTTTTTTTTTTTAATTTGGTTTTAGTTCTTTCATCTTTCCATCTGTAAGAGATTGTCTCTAACACTCTTGTTACTCTATTTTAGGGATTATCTAGTCTACTACAACTTATGAAAGGGAGCCACTGGAATCTCACATTTGATGAAGTATTTTTTATAATTTTATTTAAAGGAATAAAAGGAATAAAATGTTGATATTATTTCTTCATCCAAACCAAGGGAAAATGAATATTATAACAAACAGATCTTTTGGAGAAGAGGAGACACAAGAAACCCCATGCAGTTATTAAATACCTCCTATGTGCGAGGCAGTGTGCTAAGCACTTTATAAATATTATTTCATTTGATCCTCACAACAACCCTGGCAGGTAGGTGCTATTATTATCATTCCTATTTTATAGGTGAGGAAACTGAGGCAGATAGTGATTAAGTGACTTGCTCAGGGTCACCCAGCTAGTATCTGAGTTCACATTTGAACTTGGGTCTTTCTTACTATGGTCAGTGTTCTAGATGCTATGCCACTTACCAGTCTGAACAGTGTTAGTTAGGTGCTGCCAGAACCATTGCTCTGGCATTAACCAAATTCTGCCTCAACCTTTTACTTTCTTCAGCTTTTATTTAAATATTACATTTTTATTTACATTCCCAGATGCTTATTCTTTGCCTCCCTGTGTAAAAGCTCTTTCAGGACAAGCACCACGTCTTACAGGACAGTGGAAAGAAACACTGGACCTGAGCTCAAAACCCTCCTCTGATCCTCACTAGCTCTATGGTCACGGACAAGACCCTTGGCTTCTCCGAGACAAAGCGTCCTCAGTCGTAACTAGAAGCACCGTGGTATGAAAAGAGGACTGACTCTGGAGTCAGAGCCTGGGTTCAAATCAAGCCTGTCACTGATTACCTGTGTGACGTCAGGTGAAACACTCTACTTCTCTGAGATTCAGTTTCCTCACTGTTAATGGGAAGGGATTAGACCTGACACCTTCTGCGGCCCTTCTGACTAAACCTATATAAAGGAGTTTGATCCTGCACAGAGTGCCAGGCTTGGAGTCAGGAAGACCTGAGTTCCAACCTGGCCTCAGACACAGAACAGCTGTGTGATCCAGGGCAAGTCACTTAACCTCTGCCTGTAAAAATCTGTAAAATGGGAATAAAAACAGCACCTACTTCCCAGGGTTGTTGTAAGGATCGAATGAGATAATTGCAAAGTGTCCAGCTCAGTGCCTGAAACATGGTGTGTGCTACATGAATGTTAGCTATCGGATACTGTTAATTACTATTAACCACCTTGGGTCACAGTTTCCTCATCTGTAAAATGGAGGGGTTGGACTACAAGGCCTCTAAGGCCCCTTCCGGTTCCAAGTCTATGATATTAGGATACCGTAATTACCTACCCAGAGGTAAGAAAAGTGCTTTATAAATTTAAAGAACTAATATAATAGAAAGAATACTAGATTTAGTCTCAAAGAACCTGGGTCCAAATCCCTAACCTGCCGCTAGCTACCTGTGTGACCTTAACTTCGGCTTCCTCTAATAGAATGGAACTGGATTGGATGGCATCCTAGATTCCTTCCAGCTCTCAATCTAGGATGCTAAGATATGGTCTGGGAGGCCCAGAGAGTTTAGTGGGACAGGGCAGCACTATTCCAAAATCTCTGCCACCGAGAAAGGATATAGAACTCTAGCCACCCACCCTTCACAGACTTTATCCTGCAGAAGAATCCCTGATACAAGAGGCTGTAATGTTGTTATGTTCACAAAAGATCTGGGATGCCAGAACTACTGCTCAAGACTACAGGTGAAAAGAACATGAAAGGCATGTTGGTGTGGAATGAATGAATACCTGGATGAGATAGTGGGAACATAAATTGAGGAGTTCCAGTAGCTGAAGATGACTTCCAGCTGCCAATACATCCTGGATCACTCCTGGCTCCAATAGGATCTGTTTTTTTAAAAAGAAAAAAAAATCAATCCCCCTAGAAAAGAAATATTATATTGCTTAATTTACACATAAAAGGAAAACAATGGCTTATGTTTACATTTACATTAATAAACTGAGTTTTACCAGAATTTGCCCCTCTACTGCTATTAGTCCTAATCTCATTTCTAGAATGTGAAAATCTAAATTCAACACCAATCATTACTTTTTAGGAAGATGTAAAAGTTACTTTTTAAAAGAACAACATAAACATTTATATGGTCTACCACTATAACATTATTATAAGTAGCATGGAGATGATCAAGAGTTCTAGAAGAATACACCAATGCTTCACAAGCTCTGGTAGGTTCTATCATTTAAGTATGGACACAGTGACAGACTGAGTCTGCCGTCCAGAGATCAGCCGAGCCAAAAGCAGAAAAGCTCTTCATCAGGAGGACAGCTACTACATGATGAAGTACTTGGCCAAAAAAAAAAAGAAAAACACAAGACAGTCTTTTGCCTTGTGTTGCCTCCTTCCATGTCTCCAATGATAACGGCAGAATGGTGGGGAAAGGTACCCAAACAGACATTTTTAGACCATCTATAAATACCAACTGTTAGTGGTCTAAATGTGACATCCAATCCAATGACCAAGTTGACATGGTAAACTGGAAAGAGCACTTAACGTGGAGCACTGGACTTGTCAAGAATTCAAATCCCAAGTTTCCCACTTACTGTGTGGCCCTCATTGTCCTTGGGCAAGTCACTGAATTACCTATAAAATGTGAGGGTTGGGCTAGAGATGCTATGAAGTCTATAATCTCTCTCTCTCTCTCTCTCTCTCTCTCTCTCTCTCTCTCTCCATATATATATGTGTGTGTATATATATACACATATATATATATACACACATATATATATACATATATATATAAATATATATATATATATATATATATATATATATAAATATATATAATCTATAATCCTAAAACAACATTCTCTGATTACCTATATAAAGTCAGGCATAACTTGCTTAGGAAGATGTATGTTCTCCAAAGGAGTCTGCCCCCACCATGGAGGATTTCTAGTGAAGAGTCTAAATCTAAGTGGGATTCCTCACAGACAGTGAATTTCTCCAGGTACTCCTGTTTGTGGATGATATTATCTTCATTTCATCAAATGCAGGAATTTTTCAGAATCTCTTAAATGACATCCATAATCAGTCAAAAGAGGTTTTGTCTTATAATTCACACAGGAAAAAACCAAGTGGCTGAAGAATGTCTACTATCCAGACAATAATATTAAATTTTATGGACAGCATTTACTGCTGATCCCTCAGCATATTTATCTTGGAAAGACACTGAACTAGACCCAAAATTAAAGGGGAAGGAAGAAGCAAGATTGCATTTGGGAAACTGCACACCTCTTTCAGCAACTCCGATGGAATCCTTGAAATAAAAATCCAATATAATATTATCACTGCCTCCTGATAATCCAAGATGGCTGCAAATTATGGAAGAGTACAATATCTACAGAATAAAAATTAGGAGTCACCAAAGTGAAATATATGTTGAGAAAAAAAAGCCATATTACTAAGGGTGAAGGGCCTACGAGAAGTGACGTTAAAATGTATCATTGAAGAGAAGTATGACTAGAAAAGGAGGAAGATGCATCATGTTATAAAAACAAAGGATAACGGATTGAGAGCCTGTATGCTACAATGGTACCCATATACTGAAGAGATGTGGAAGAAATCTTCCAGCATGTTGGCCAGAGCCCTTGTGGAGGACTTGCAGGAAGACATGGACAAGATTCACAAAGAAAGAGGAGTGGGCGATTTGCGATCTGTACCACTGGAGGGAGTGCCTGCATCAATATGAAGACAGATCTATTCAAGAACTGAAGGGTATCAGTATCATCATCTGGGTTCTTATTTTCATAATGTATATAATATTCCTTCTGGTTCTGTTTTATGCCAAAAGAAACAAACCTTTACTTTAAAAAAAAACACATTCGGGAGTTTTATGGAAATACATTTTAGAAATGACATTATTACTTTGCCCTGAAGAAGAGATAGAAAAAAATGCCATTCCTTTTTTCTTTGCAGAGGTGGAAGATGAAGGATGAGAACGTTCCATTAGATTCAGCTGATATATTGGTTAGGTTTGGTGAACTCCTTTCTTTTTCAGTCTTTGTGTCAGGGGATAGTTCTCTGGGTAGCAGAGAAAGGAGGGAGCATTTGGTACAAAAGTTGATGAAAAAAATTTTTTACAAGAAATGTTATTAAAAGGCATTTTAAAAGGAAGAGCTTGATTTTTTGTGTCATATTGGATAAAAGAGGGATCTTATTCCTTTCTGTATTGCTACAAATTTAAAGTCTCACAGGGTAAAATCCTAAATGTATTTGCTTTTTTTTTTGGTTGCATCTTATAAAATACGAAATTGGATTCTCAGCCCCACCTTACTCACCTTCACATATGAAACCAATGACCTGAAATACTATGTCCACCAAGTCAGAACAGCATGGAAAAATAGGATCCCCAAAGAATCCCGCCTACGTCAATCCTTCAGTGTCTAAGGATACAGTTTTAGAAAGCAGGAAGGAAGTTAGACTCTTAGTTAATTTTAGCATTTGGCAAAAACACAAGCAACAAATATTATTAAGTACTATGTACCAGTCACTGTGCTTTCTAAAAATTTTATTTATTTTATTTTGAATTTATGAAATAAGACAATCATTTCTATAACATAGAATAGAAAAGACTGTACAAGACATTGCTATTATATATAACTTGCTATTCCTTTTAAACATATAAAAGCTATCATGTAACTTTCTTTTTTTCTTCACCCAACCCACCACAGAAATGGCTACCCTTAGACATAAATATATACAATTATGTATTTATATACATATATATGTAAAATCATCCTATACATATGTCTACTTTTCAGTTCTTTGTCTGGATGCAGATAGCATCTTCCTTCCTAAGTCCTTTGTTCTTAATGTGAGTATTTGTTATAGTCAAAATGACTTAGTCGTTGTGCTTAAAGAAATAAACTAAAAGGAATAAGCATCTTCCTTCAAAGGTCCTTTGTTATTAATTTGGGTATTTATAATAATCAAAATTACTTAGTCACTGTGCTTAAAGGAATAAACTAATATAAATAAGCAGAACCACTGGCTTAAAAAAAGTAAAAAAATTAACTTTATTGCATATTTAAAAGGAATAGCAAGTGGTACATAATAGATGTGCAATTTTCATATGCAATCATCTTTTTTATCATATTATGTTATAGAAATACTTGTCTTATTCCATAAATTAAAAATAATATAAATAAAAATAGAAAAAATTAGCAAAATATACGAAACATACTGTTAACTCCATGGACATTGATCATAAGATCACAGCATCGAAGAGTTAGGACTGGAAGGGACCCCTGAGGCTATGTACTTCAACCCCCCTCATTTTGCAGATGAGAAAACTGAGGACCCTGAAAGTTAAGTGATTTGTCCGAGGTCACACTGATCAACGAGAGGTGGGATTTGAAGCTAGTTTCTTTAATCCCAAAGCCAGCATTCTTTCCATTCTGTCTCTTTTCTATCCAACCATAAGTAAGAGCCTGGATTTTTCTAATACCTCAAGAAGAGAGGGTTTTGACTGATGTACAGAAATGCAATATAGTTTCCCAATCACAGGAGGTAGGAGGCTCTATATTCTTGCAGAGGAAGAATGGCCTAAGGCACAGGATAGGGAATAGATGGATTAGAAAGGTGAGTCTTACTCTTCAAATCCTGTCAGTTTTTTCATTTCACAAAAGTGGCATTCATGATAATCTCCAAGGCTTGGTAATGCCAAACACAAAGACTGGTATCACAGACAGACAAGATGAGTATTATATAGTCTGTGTAATATGTCTAGCAGCCTTACTTTGAGGGAACATTCAATCACTTGAGAAATAGCATATGCGGCTTTTCTTTTTCCTTAAGATCTTTATTTATAAATTACTTTCTTTAAAGGATACTTTAGTCCAGGACCATCTCGGTCATTTTCAACAAAAGCAGTGCTGAGTCTTTTTTAAAGATGAATTGGAGCCAAAGGATAGAGCATTAGACTTGGTGTGAAGGAGACCTAAGTTAAAATCCTACCTCTGACACCGTAAGGCACTAAGCAACATAACTAACCCCTTTCACACTCAGTTTCTTCATCTGTAAAATAGGCATGATAATAAGAGTACCTACATCAGGGTTGTTGTAAAGATGAAATGAGATAATATATATAAAATGTTTTGTAAATTTTATTTATAAATGTTAACTATTCTATTTTTTTAAATTGTTGGATAGACATAACCTGGTTCCTTGGGTAATATGAACATGGATAGGATACAAACCACTCATTAGCACCAGTGTCATATGCACTAGAGGGAAATCTCACTATTCTTAAATATTTTCCTGAGGATTTTCCCTGAGTGAGAATACAAACAGAAGGCCAAGTTTAGATATGATTAACAACAAGAGAACGCTCTCCAATGGCTGCCTCATGGAATGAACAAAAAGGTGGTAATGGGGGCAATCCTTTTTAAAGAAAAGAATTCAAATACGGGATTTAGTAAATGCATCTGGAGCAAGTAAAGGTAAAATACCAGACGGCTTTTTGAAGGTAACCCACTAGTGAAGGTATAAACTTGGAAAAATCACCCACTTTGGATGGGACTCAATTTTTATTTCGTCATTTTTTGCAGCCCAAGAATATTCCCTCATATTCATGTATCGTAGTTTATTCAGCCTTTACTCAATGGATAAGCTTCCCTTTAGTTTCCAGGGTTTTTTTGCGGGTTGTTTTTTTTTTTTTTTTGGCCACCACAAAAAAATGAGCTCTTTTAAAAGTATTTTTGTACGCAGAGGACCTTTTCCTATTTTTTTCATCTTTTCAGGTTATAGGCCTAGTGTGGTATATAGATGGGTCAAAGGACATGCACTATTTAGTATCTTTTTATGTATAATTCCAAAATCCTTTCCAGAATGGTTGCTCCAATTTACAGATCTACTAAAAGTGTATCAATATGACTTTTCTCAAAGCTCCAACATTTGTCATTTTCCTTTTTCTTGGTAATTTTTGCTAATCTGATGAGTGTGAGGTATTATCCCAGAATTCTTTTAATTTGCATTTCACTAATTAATAGTGATAGGGACCATTTTTTTCTTATGGTTACATGTAGCCTGAATTTTTTTCACTTAAGAACTGCTTTTTCATATCTATAGATGATTTACCAAATAGGAAACGGCTTTTTATCTCATACATATTAATCTATTCCTTATATATTTTAGAAATTTTTCCCAGTTGTTTATCTTTTAATCTTAGCTTTATAGGATTTGTTTGTACACAAACTTTTAAATTTTATACAATCAAAATTATTTATTTTATCTTAAGTGATCCTCTCTATCCCTTGTTTGGTAATGAATTTTTCCCCTAACCATAGCTCTGATAGATATGGGTAGGTTTCAATTAATGCAAATAATGAATCCCATGAAGTAGTAGCATTGTCTGAATTTGCAATATTCCAAGTTATAATTACATGTGAAATATGGTCATTGGTTCCAGGACGATGGAAATATGCAAGCAAAATATTTTAAAATAAAATATTATTCACATATTAAAATGATATAATAGACAAGGATAAGAAAAAAAAAGGTTTTTTTTCCCTAATTCAAGTTAATTACAAAGTAACAGAAAGTTGTAGAAAGTTATAGTGGTTTTACAAAGCTACGAAAAGTATAAAAAACAAAATTTAAAAACAGAATGTCACACGTAAAAGTAAGCCTATGCTGATGATATGACAAAAACAATACTATTGTCATCTAAAGTATTTTAGCAGTATAAACTGAACTATCTTACCTTTCTTTGACTCTTCATATGTATGCTAGTAAGTACAGAAAGCTTTATCCAGTGAATTTGAATGCTTACATTCTCATACAATGAACCAACTATAGTTGGATGACCTGGGGCATTATCTAAAATTAGTAATGTTTTAAATGGAATATTGTTGTCTTAGCAATATTTTTCAATTACTGAGCTAAAATAACTTGAAGACCAGTCTTTGAAAACAACTTTAGTTATCCAGACTTTCTTATTTAACTGCAAAAAAACTGGAAGAGATTGTTGATTGTAGCCCCGCAGAATACAAGTATTTTGAGACCAATAAACAAGGACTGGCTTTAATTTAAAATCCCCTTCTCCATTACCTTCCAATAAAAGTTCTAGTTGATCCTTAAACACTTTAAATCCAGGTTGAATTTTTTTCTTTATTACAAATGTAAGTTTTGGAAGGTATTCCTTTTGAGAGTACACAATAAAATTGTATTGATCAGCATATCCACCATCTTCTATCATTTTTCTTCAAAACAGGAAACCAGGTCCTCATCTGCACTGGCCGCCTCTCAGGTAATTTTAACATTATGCAACTGAACTCAATACTTAAAGTAATCAAACAACAAATACTTGCAGTAAAAGCTTTTCACTATCCATTTCATTTCTATTTTCATTTCACTACCTTAAATAAACATGAAGCTTTGTCTAAATGGATACTCTGCTAAGACGAGTGAATTTTTTACAAAGATGCTCTATTTACATCACTCTAACGCTTCTACAGCTTGTAGCTGTTGCAAAATACAAAAACACTGATGCGACCTGCTCTTTTGTTTTATTTCACCTGCTCAATTTATAATATTCTGTACCATAGATTAAGGCATTCTAACATCTCATCCTATTTTAGTTATCATAATAACTATGTTCATGTAATTGATTTATATCTTTTTTCCTAATGAAATAACAAGCCTCTTCTTTATTACACTAACAGTGTTACCATCTGAAGTATTCTTCCTTTTCTCTACTTTATTGAAGGCTCATTTAAAAAAAATTAACACAATTTTTAGTAATATTATACTCAGCAACACATCACAACCATACACAATGACAGGTAAGTACAGACTGACTACTCAGCAACATCTTAAAACCTTCACCTAGCTTTCATGCACTCTATTAATTGAATTTTGGCTCTTATCAAATGCAACCTGGTATCATTTTATACTTTTACTAAGTTGAATTTTATGTTATTTCAGCTCACATTAATCACAGACTATCTATAATTTTTCCATGTTCCTCTAATTTGTTTATGATGTCACCTTTTATACATGAGTCACAAATCCATTTGGAGGTTATGTTGGTATATTTTGTTAGGTGTTGTTATAAATCTAATTTCTTCCACAGTACTGTCCAATTTTTCCCAGGAATTTCTGTTAAATAGTTAGTCCTCATCCCAGTTGCTGGGCTCTTTGTATTTGTCAAATACTGGCACTAGATTCACTAACTTCTACATATTGTATGCCCAATCTCTACAGCTAGATCTCTATTTTTTGACCAGTGCCAAATTGTTTTTACTGCTTTGTAGTATAATTTAATATCTGGCTTTTTTTCATTCCTATTTTTTCTCATCATTTTGCTTTAGAATCTTGGCATTTTGTGCCTCTACATGACTTTTGTTATTTTTCCTAGTTTCATAATGTAATCTTTTGGAAGCTTGATTAGTCCAACAACAATGAATATGTACATTAATTTAGATAGTATTGTTATATTTACTATAGTTACTATTTAAAATGATAGAAGGTGGATATGCTGATCAATACTACTAACTTGACCTATCCAGAAGCAATCACTATTTTTTCCAATTATTTAAGTCTGTATTTCTATACGTGGGCAGCTAGGCGACACAGTAGATAAAGCACTGGACCTGGCATCAAGAAGACTCATCCTCATGAGTTCAAATTCAGCCTCAGACACTTACTAGCCATGTGACCCTGGGTAAGTCACTTAACCTTGCTTGCCTCAGTTCCTCATCTGCCAAATATGGAGAAGCAAATGGCAAGCCACTCCAGTATCTTTGCCAAGAAAACTCCAAATGGGGTTATAAAGAGTTGGACATGACACACAACTGAACAGCAACATATTTCTGTATAAAGTGGTTATTTTGTAATTATATTCATATGGTTCTTGTACATATCTTGGTAAAAAACTTTGAAGTATTTTATATATTTTATATATGTATATTTCATATATTTAATAAATTGAAATGTTATATATTTCACATATTCTATCATATAATTTTACATATTACATATGTAATAGTTCTTTTAAATGTAATTTTTATTTTCTATATCTTCCTGCTAAGTTTTGTTGATATTACATAGAAATGCTAATGATTTACGTGGATTTATTTTATATCCTAAAAGTTTGACGAATTTGCTAATTCTTTTCATTTTCAGTTGACTCTTTAGAATCGCCATCACATCATCTGCAAAAAGTGATCATTTTGCTTCTTCTTTACTTATGTTTATTTTCTCAATTTCCTTCTCTTGCTTTATTGCTATATCTAGCATTTCAGTACTGTACTATGTCAAATAGAAATGGTAACAATAGGAATCCTTGTTTCACCTTGATTTTATCAGAAAGTATTAAAGCTTATTCTTATTACATATAGTTGTTACCATTGGTTTCAGATATATACTATCTAACATTTTAAGGAAAGGTTCATTTGTTCCTATGTTTTCTAGTATTTTTGGCATCCTCTGATATATTCAATTTTAGATCTGTAAATTGCCACGTATATGAATTCTCTTGTCTCCTCAGGGCTTAGCACAGTGCCTGGCTAATAACAAGCACTTAATAAATGCTTGTTGACTGCCAGCATGGCTGGTATGAGCTTCATATAATAAGAACCTAAATTTTCAAAAGGGCAAACAAAAGGAAAGCAATCTGGTACAGTGGATCGAATTTTGGATTAAGAATCACAGCACATGACTTGGAATCCAACTCTGACATTTATTACCTGTGTACCTTCTTGGAACTCAGTTTTATCATCCATAAAGCGAAGGGGGTAGACCTGCATGTCCTCTGTGGTCCTTTCCAGCTCTATATTTATGATTCTATGAAAAGGTACAAGGATTATGGGGGAAAAAACTTTCTCCAAAACTTCAAAAGAATTAGTAACAGGAACTGGATGAGGCTTTGATATAATCATTATGATAGATTCATCTAACCTCAAAGTTGATTCTGTCTTAGCAAGATATTTTCATGAAAGCACTATAATTAATGAGAAAGCTCTTGTGCTTTGCATCACTTTGCAGGTGACACAAGTGATTAATTAAAGGATTATGTTTTCCTTGCCCTGAACCAAGGCTGACTTATCAATAAATTGAGTGGTGACGTGTAATTAAATGAAAGTTACTCCAAAGGTATAAAAGATATAGGTTTCCTTTCCCAGAAAATGGGGAAGGATGCATGCATGACACAGATGTATGACAAGAGCATTAATAACCTGTCTGATATTCCTCCAACTCATGGGGGGCGGGGAAGAAATATGATTATTTTTTAATAGTCAAAGTTTTTAATATTTTTAATATTTATTCAAGATAGGGTGACAATGAAACAATTTTGTGATTTTGAACAGAAGTAGGACACACACAAGACTTGTGAGATTGATGCCTGTTTTTGAAAGAATGCCTATGATGTTTCAATCAATATATATGCACTTTTTTGTTTTCCTTTGGCGTTCTGGTAGGTATCTGACTTCAACCATATCAATACTACCTCCACCTCTGAAATCTACTGTTTACTGTATACAAAGCGCTGTATTTGGTGCTGGAAATAGACAAAAATCAGAGTCCTTTTTCTCAATGAACTTATGTTCTTTTGAGGAAGACAACATACGCACATTTATACGTGTGTATGTATTAGACATAACACAATCAGAAACAATAGAGTCCAACAAACCCAGTTTTTAGTAAATTGGAAAATATAAGTTACTTAGGAAAGAATTCTCTATTTGATAAAAACTGCTAGAAAAACTGAAAAATAGTCTGGAAGAAATTAGGCTTAGCCCAACATCTTATACCATATTCCACAACAAAGTAAAAATTGATACATGACCTGAATATTAAAGATCAAACCACAAAAAAAATTAGAAGAAAATCAGATCATATACTTTCCACAACCATAGGCAGATATATGTTCTTAACAAGGAATTACAGAGGCAATTACAAGAGATAAAATGGTAAGTTCTTATTACATAAAGCTAAAAAGCTTCTGCATAGACAAAATGAATGCATCTAGGATAAGATGGGAGGGGACCAAATGGGAAGAAAAAATCTTTGTACAAAATTTCTCAGTTAAGACTGTGGTACTTATTATATATAAACAAAATATAGGTGCATATCTCTATAGCTTTATAGTTATGTCTAACACAAAAGCCATTCCCCAATAGACAAGTAGAGAAAGAATATGTATGAACAGCTCTCAAAAGAATTGCAAGCCATTTGAAAGTGTGACAAATTACTAATAGCAGAAATGCAAATCAAAACAATTCTTAAATTTTATCTTATAACCAGAAAATTTACAAACATGACAAAAGATGAGAATTGTCATTGTTCAAGGTATTCTGGGAACAAGGGCAAATTAGTAAATTGCTGCTTGAGCTGTGAATCTGTACAACGATTTTGGAAAGCAATTTGTAGTTATACAGTGTATACACCTTTTTATTCAGATACTACAATACTAGGCTTATGGCTCAAAGATTTCACTGACTTAAAAAAATGTATGTCCTCATTTACCCCAAATTATTTATAGCAAGACTTTTTTGTAGTGGCAAAGAATCTGAAGCAAAGTAGAATCCCACTGATTGGGAAATGGCTAAACAAGTTGTGGTACATGAATATAACAGGATGTTACTATGCTATAAGAAATGATTAATAAGATGAAGACAGAGAAACATAGAAATATTTACACAATCTGATATATCGCATGAAGCAAGCAGAGCCAAGAAAACAATATATATCATAGTTACAATGACGCAAATTAAAAGACCAACCACAAAACAATCAAAAGTGAATGCTGCAAAACTACAAAGAACAGAAAGGAGGAGACACCCCTAAATAACTCCTTTGTAGAAGTTGGAGGTCTAGGGGTATGGTATTTTTTCAATGTATTGATAAGTTTTGATTATCTTTTTTCTCTTCTTTATTTTTATTCTTGGTTATTTGGAACAGCTCTGACGGAGAGGCAAGGGAAAGAAAATAAAAGAAAACAAAACGTAGTTTAAGGAGGGAGGACATTGATATTTGGTAGAGGGTGTGGGGGTGGGAATGAACTCAGGAAATGTTTCATGTAGAAATTGGTACTTGAACAGATTCTTAAAAAGAAATCAGTGACTGTATGAGGGACAGTAAGTGAAAAGGCATGGACATGAGAGACTGAGTGGCCTGTGTAAGGAATAGAAGGCCAATTTGGCTAGACCTATAGGCTGGGAAGTGGAATGATTTATAACAAAAGCTGGAAAGACAGGGTGCAACCAGACGGTAAAGGGTTTTAAAAGCTAGACGGAAGAATATAAACCTATTTTGTGAGGAATGGAGAGAGGAAAGGACAGAGGGAGGGAACAAAAATGCAGTTATGGGGCACTTTGAGGCAGGCACTATACCAAGAAAGGCAGTTTCTGTCCTCAAGGAATTCATATTCTAATCAGGGAAGACAACACATTGTTGTTCATCCTTCATCTTCTAAAGACCAACAGCATCCCAATATGAGTGATGTCTTGACTTGCTTGTGAATTGTATTTAAGTGAGGCAGAGCTGCACAAAATTGTCAGCCTCACTCTCTCTTCCAGAGGCAGGACAAAAATCAGGATGACTGGCAGTGGCCCAGAGCTCAGTGGATGACCTTGGTGTATTCTACGTATGACCATGCTCTCAGTGCTCCACAGACAGAGCCTGCTTCAGCCCCCTTCATGGCCTTTAGAACAAACTGTTCCCATCTGGCCATCCTGTTTGGAGCCACAGGTGAGAGATGGGTGACAAGTGGACACCAAAGGTGGGTGAGCAGCCCTAAAAAGGGCTCAGCGAGCCCTCTCGCCAGAGGTTCTAGCCCTCCGTGACTAGCACATAAAAGAGAGCTGAAAAGTGGGAGGGTTAGGGACATTGTTTTTAGAAGTCTGGGGAAGAGTCTGGAAGCCTGAAGCATGCCTAGCCAGGGAGCCTACACAAAAAGGTTCTGGGAGAAATTCACCAATGAGACAGGTGCATGGGACTGGAGGAAGTGTATTCCAGGAGGGGAGAGCCTCAGGGATGGTTAAAAATTCCAGGGCAAGGAGGTTTCAGATGCAGAGGGAAGTTCCAGGATAAGATATCAATAAAGGCTTTGAAATTCAGAAAATCAGAAGTAGGACCAGGAAGCAACAGGAAGCCATCTGGAGTTTAATCAGTAGGACAATGAAATGGTCAGACCTGAGCTGAAAGAAAATCACTTTAGCAGCTGTATAGAGAATGGATTGGAATGGGAATAGGCGTGAGGCAGGGCTGCCAATTAGTAGGCCATTGCAACAGTCCATTTCTTCTAAAACTTCTCATCATTTTCCATTCCTTCTCATTAATCCTTCATACTGGATCTAGCCAATACACTGTGAGTCATCTTTTTCTTCTTTTAGTATGTCAGGGGGCCACTATATTATTATCCCTCATTCTCATCACATGATGAGCCCACTACCTATTCTGTTCATATATGACCTAGATACTGTCTTTTATGTTCTTCTTATACACAATTATTATAGATAACATACTGAGTAACTTACTATCTGTACCTTTCCTTGTGTTTCTCTGAGAATGAGGATAAATACATGAACTTCTCTTTGCTGGTCTCTTCAGATCCATTCATACCCTTCTATATAAATTGTCTTGATGTTTAATAAGGTTCAAGGAAGCACTAGCATACTTGTGATGAGGAAGGATTCAAGTAGTGAGGCCTCAGTTGATATTTCTGCCATCACAGCAAAACACATGTACCTCTTACAAGTCATTCGTGTGGGATGCAAAGTGAACCCCTAAAAGTCAACAGTTCTATTTAACAAAAACAAAATCCAGAAAGGAATAATAGAAAGAGAAGTTCCAATCAAAATAACTACAAAATGAACAAAAAGATCTGGAAGTTAATCTACCAATGCACACTCAATACCTGTATTGATATAATTACAAAATGTTATCTAAACAAATAAAGAACAACTTAGGTAGCTGGAGGGATGTTCAGTGCTCATGGCTGGGCTGAGTCAATATAATACAAATGATACTACTATCTAAATTAATTTAAAGACTGTGTCTTTAAACTACCAAGGTGAATACAGAGCTAGCCAAAATAACTGCAAATTTATTTGAAGGAACAAAAAATATAGACTATTAAGGGAAATAACTTTTATTTTTTTGACAACATATATATGTATATAATATAAAAGAAAATTTAAATGCGTTTCAGACAGATTTAAAAGTTCACAGAAAACTATCTTTTGTTAATTTGTTTGTTTCACTTCACAAAAATCATAAGGAAGAACATTAATTTAGAGCTAGGAAAGACTTTTTTTTAACTTTATATTTTTATTTTATTTTATTTAATATATTTAGTTTTCAGCACTGATTTTCACAACAGCTTGAATTACAAATTTTCTCCCCATTTCTACCCTCCCACCCACTCCAAGATGGCATATATTCTGGTTGCCCCGTTCCCTAGTCAGCCCTCTCTTCTGTCACCCCACTCCTCTCCCATCCCCCTTTCCCTTCTTCTCCTGTAGGGCAAGATAAATTTCTATGCCCCACTGCCTTGTGTATCTTACTTCCTAGTTGCATGCAAAAACTTTTTTTTTGTTTTTGAACGTCTGTTTTTAAAACTTTGAGTTCCAAATTCTCTCCCCTCTTTCCTCCCTGCCCACACTCCCTAAGAAGGCAAGCAATTCAATGTAGGCCACATGCGTATCATTATGTAAAACCCTTCCACAATACTCATGTTGTGAAAGATTAACTATGTTTTGCTCATCCTAACCTATTCCCCTTTATTGAATTTTCTCCCTTGACCCTGTCCCTTTTCGAAAGTGTTTGTTTTTGATTACCTCCTCCCCCGTCTGCCCTCCCTTCTATCATCCCCCCTTCTTTATCTTCTTCCTCCTTCTTTCCTGTGGGGTAAGATACCCAATTGAGTGTGTATAATATTCCCTCCTCAGGTCAACTCTGATGAGAGTAAGATTTACTTATTCCTCCTGACCTGCCCCCTCTTCCCTTCCTACAGAACCACTTTTTCTTGCCACTTTTACACGAGATAATTTACCCCATTCTATCTCTCCCTTTCTCCCTCTCTCAATATATTCCTCTCTTATCCCTTAATTTGATTTTATTTTTTTAGATATCATCCCTTCATATTCAACTTACCCTGTGCCCTCTGTCTATATATGTGTATGTGTGCGTATATACCTCCATATATACATAGACTCACACACACACACACACACACACACACACACACACACACACATATATATATATACACATATATACATGTACACACATATATATGCATATTCCTTTCAGCTACTATGATACTGAGGTCTCATGAACCATACACATCATCTTTCCATGTAGGAATGTAAACAAAACAGTTCAACTTTAATAAGTCCCTTATGATTTCTCTTTCTTGTTTACCTTTTCGTGCTTCTCCTGATTCTTGTGTTTGAAAGTCAAATTTTCTATTCAGCTCTGGTCTTTTCACTGAGAAAGCTTGAAAGTCCTCTATTTTTATTGAAAATCCATATTTTGCCTTGGAGCATGATACTCAGTTTTGCTGGGTAGGTAATTCTTGATTTTAATCCTAGCTCCATCAACCTCCGGAATATTGTATTCCAAGCCCTTTGATCCCTTAATGTGGAAGCTGCTAGATCTTGTGTTATCCTGATTATTTTTCCACAATACTAAAATTGTTTCTTTCTGGCTGCTTGCAATATTTTCTCCTTGACCTGGGAGCTCTGGAATTTGGCAACAATGTTCCTAGGAGTTTTCTTTTTGGGATCTTTTTGAGGAGGTGGTCTGTGGATTCTTTCAATTTCTATTTTACCCTCTGGCTCTAGAATATCAGGGCAGTTCTCCTCGATAATTTCTTGAAAAATGATATCTAGGCTCTTTTCTTGATCATGGCTTTCAGGTAGTCGAATAATTTTTAAATTATCTCTCCTGGATCTATTTTCCAGGTCAGTGGTTTTTCCAATGAGATATTGCACATTGTCTTCCACTTTTTCGTTCCTTTGACTCTGTTTTATAATATCTTGATTTCTCACAAAGTCACTAGCTTCCACTTGCTGCAGTGTAATTTTTAAGGTAGTATTTTCTTCAGTGGTCTTTTGGACCTCCTTTTCCATTTGGCTAATTCTGCCTTTCAAGGAATTCTTCTCCTCATTGGCTTTTTGGAGCTCTTTTGCCATTTGAGTTAGTCTATTTTTTAAGGTGTTGTTTTCTTCAATATTTTTTTGAGTCTCCTTTAGCAAGTCATTGACTTGTTTTTCATGGTTTTCTTGCAACATTTTCATTTCTCTTCCCAATTTTTCCTCTACTTCTCTAACTTGCTTTTCCAAATCCTTTCTGAGCTCTTCCATGGCCTGAGACCAGTTCATGTTTTTCTTGGAAGCTTTTGATGTAGGCTCTTTGACTTTGTTGACTTCTTCTGGCTGTATGTTTTGGTCTTCTTTGTCACCCAAGAAAGATTCCAAAGTCTGAGACTGAATCTGAGTGCGTTTTCGCTGCCTGGCCATGTTCCCAGCCAACTTACTTGACCCTTGAGTTTTTCAGCAGGGTATGACTGCTTGTAGAGTAAAGAGTACTTTGTTCTAAGCTTGAGGGGATGCGCCGTTGATTTCAGAGCTATTTTTGTACAGCCAGCTCTGCCACACCAGCACTCCTCCTTCCCCAAGAACCGCCAACCCGGACCTGATGCAAATCTTAAGCAGGCTCTGCACTCCTGCTCTGATCCGCCACTTATTTCCTCCCACCAGGTGGGCCTGGGGCCAGAAGCAACTGCAGCTGTAGTTCTGAGCTGTACCACCCCCGCTGACCCCGAGGTGGTGGCCTAACCGCAAAGTCTTTTCACTCTGTCCCCCGCAGCTTTCCCCACTAACCTTCTCTGTTGTCTTTGGTGTCTGTGGGTTGAGAAGCCTGGTAAGTGCCACAGCTCACTGATTCAGGGAGCTAGGGCCTGTTCTGCCCAGCTCCTGGTCTGGTTGGTCCTGCCCCTGCCCACGCTGGGCTCCACTCCCCTCCGCTCTGTGCGTGACAGACCTCATCCAGTGACCATCCAGGCTGTCCTGGGCTGGATCCCTGCTTCCCTCTGCTATTTTGTGGGTTCTGCAGTTCTACAATTTGTTCAGAGCCATTTTTATAGGTTTTTGGAGGGACCTGGCAGGAGCTCACACAAGTCCCTGCTTTCCAGCTGCCATCCTGGCTCCGCCCCCTGAAATAACTTTTAAAAAGGAATGAAAGGAGATAGACACTTCCATATCATAAAGCAATAGTCACAAAAATATTTATTATGAGTTTAAAAAACAGAAAAGTAGATCAGTGGAACAAAGTAAGTTTGGAAGAACTGAAATAATTAAACTCAATAAACCATCATAGTTTAAACATGGAAAACATAAATTATCTAAGAATGAATTCCTTTCAATATGAATTGCTGGAAAAACTGGAAAGCAGAAATTAGTTTTACATCAACATCTGATTCCATATAGGATAGTAAATTTAAAATAGATATATGACCTGAACATTAATGCTCATATAATAAAACATTTTGAAGAGAACCAGATAAAGTACATTTGAATATACCTTATTCTTAGCCAAATAAAGGTTTACATCAAATTTTCAAATGTCCTGGACAAGGTGGAATGTGTTCAGAGGTTGACTGCTGAAACAGCAAGGAGGCTCAAAAGTATGCCAAGTATTAAAATATTGAAGGAACCAAGAATGTTCATCCTGGAAAAAAAAACTTATAAGGAGGTATAGGGGGAGAAAATTTTATTAGAGAGACTGCTTAATACAAAAGAAAACTGCCTATCCAGTGGAACCGTCCAAAAATGAAACAAGCTACCTTGAGAATGAATTCCTCCTCACTGGAGGTCTGTAATCAGATTGAGCAGCTGTTTGTTCAGGATGCTATCGAGGGGGTTCCTGTGCCCCTCCTGAGAACATGCAGGCTGAACTAGATAAAATGAGGTGACTGGACTAAGCGACCTCTAAGATTCCTTCTAACTCTCAATCTATGATCCAGTGACATTTGAAGTCGAATTCAACAATGACGCTGTGATTTTCTTCTATCAATAGTTTGTGAAATAGGCAGGATAGATATTATCATCTTCACTTTAGGACTAAGGAAGCTGAGGCTCTGTCCCAGCTCATAAAAAGTGAATTTTTAGGGCTGATTTTTAACAGAACCTTAGAAAGTCAGAGCAAAAAGTGACCTTAGAGATCATTTAATCTAACACCCCTTCATTTTACAGATGACGAAACAGGCTCAGAGAGGGGAAGTAATTTGGCTAATGACAGACACACATCTATGGGTTAGGTTAACACTTGAACTCAGGTCTCCTACCTCAGACTACCATGTTGTTTTCCTGTATGCCAAATGCCCAAATATTCTAAAAGCAGATTTTCTAATTCCATGTCCAATATTCTTTGTATTATTTCATGCTGACATATTTATATGTATGTATCTACATGTCTATATAATATATATGAGGGGAGGGAATGGGGAAGAGAAAGGCACTAGAGATTGAATGCTGGCTAAAGTCATTTAGAAACTGAAATATTAATGAATTTTCTCTTGCCTTATACCTCACTTCCTTAAAAGACATGTAATTTATTTTCATGGTTTATACCAATACTGAAATAGTCAGTCATTAGATTTTAAGTTAGTCCTTCGTAACTTAAAATAAAAATGAAAACTTGCTACAAAAATTTCAAAAGTCCTGAAAATCTGATAATTATGAGATCCACCTAAGTCAGTTTTACCCCTTGACCATATTTCTACTGTTATTTTAATTCAGTTTGTGGTCTAAAATTTTTTTGGGGGGGAGATTTTCTTAGATATAGAATGAGACAAGAAGCTAGTCATGAGACAAACTGCTTTCAGTAAGGTTTTCTTTCAAAATTATGAAAACTAAGGAACATTTTATCCACAAGATGGCACCCATGTTTAAACCTGGAAGAGTTTTTTAAATTAACTTCCTACACCTGACATCTTAAGAAAACTGACAAACCATGCTACCTTAGGCTATGTAAATCAATCATAAGCATTTATTAAGCACCGATTATGTGTCAGTCCCTGTGCCTGGTGTTTGTGATACAAAGATAAAAATGAAACAGCTCCTTCCCTCATGGAGCTTATAGAAATACAGTTAACAGATAAGTTCTAGTTAATGAAGAATTAGTCACATGGCAAGATGCTCATGAGCAGACAAAAATACCCTACCTTACCAGATATAAATTAGCAAGGTTTCCAATAAAGAGAACTTCTGTCAAGTAAATCCTATTTTAACAGTGACTCACATCATAAAATTAGAACATGTATTTCCTTGGAGTGTGGGGGACGGGGTAGGGGGGAGGGGAGAGAAAGTGGAGGGAGGTAGTGGTGGGGGGAGGTTATAAATGTTTTGCCCTCCTGTGGTTAAAAGAACTATAACAATTGTGATACTAAAACTTTGTTTTCAATAGTGTAACATTCAAATATGTAAAAGAGAAAAATACCACATGTTTAAACAGTTCCAGAAACCCTAACTATAAGAATGCTTGCACATCCTATCTCACATACTGGATTACTCTCTCCATAAAAGAGATAATCTCTAAAACCTTAACTGTTCTTATTTTTTTTTATAATTGAGGTTTTATTTTTATTTTTTTGGCAGGGGGGGAAGGTAGGGCAATTGGGGTTAAGTGACTTGCCCGAGAGCACACAGCTAGGGTGTCAAGTGTCAAGGCCAGATTTGATTAACTGTTTTTCAATAACTTCATATTGTCATAAAACTAAAAAGTTTGGGTTGTAGATTTTAGAAGTAGAAGGAAACTTTTAAACCTTAGAGCAAACATCTTACTTTAGAGATGAGCAAATGAAGACCTAGAGAAGCTCAATGACTTTTCCATTATCCATAAAGCTAGTAGAAAACAGCAGAGTTGAGATGTGAACCCTGCCTGCTGCCTTCATTAGAGTTGTGAATATAATAAAAATATGATCGGTGGTCCAGTGAAGAGCTGGTCATTGTTCAACAGTATCCGAGAGGGAGTTAAAGTAAAATATAAAATCAAGGAAGTTAATCTGTTTTTGACACAGGAATCTCAAGGCAAAACAAAATCCCCAATTTCAATCAATTCAACAAACATGTATTAAGTGCCAGGCAATTTGTTAGATATTAGAGATTCAGAAACAAAAAAGAAACCTTGCCTTCAAGGTGCTGACATTCTACTAAGAGAAAGTAGCATGTGTACAGTAAATACAAAGTAATTTCAGGGTTGGAATGGTGGGGAGGAAAGCACTGATAACTGGACACATCAGTAGTGACTTCATGGAAGGTGACATTTGAGCTGATCTTTGAAGAGAGCTAGGCATTCCAAAAGGTGGCAGGCTAGGAGAGAGGGCATTCCCAACTTGGGTAAGAGACTATGCAAAAGCAAGTTTCTTATTTTACTAACATGACCAAGAAGGAAATTAACTCAGAAAACATTTCCTCCTTTAGGATAGCAATTTGAACCAATAAATGAATATAGCTAACACTTCGCGTAATTACTACCGCGTTTATGTTCAATTCATTTATTCAATTCAACCAAAATTTATCAAGTGTCTAGTATTTTTCAGGCACTATGCTAGGCAGAAGTTAGAATGTTGTGCACAGAGAATGGCACACAGGCCAATTTGACTAGAACGCAACATGTGAAGGAAAAACATGAAGTCAGCCTGGGAAGATAGGGCTGGAACCTATCCAGGACTTTAAGTGTCAAAGAAGTGTTTATTTTAACCTACAGCACTGATCTTGAACAAGATACTGATGTGGTCAGACTTATGCTTAAGGAATATCACTTTGGCAAGTAGAGGACAAGTTGGAGTAAAGAAAGGCTGGAATTCAAAGACTACTGCAACAAACAGTCAAAACAATAGGTGAGAGGGTCCAAATTACTGTGAGGCGGTAGCCCTGTGATCAAAGAAAAGAGGATGTAGGTGAGAGATGATGTGGAGATAGAATCAACAAAGAAACAACCGATGGGATAAAAGGGTAAAGAATAAAAAAAGAGTCAAAGATGATTATGAAGGTGCAAACCTGGGTGAAGAGTCAGGGGTCAGAGCTATTTTTATGGTGAATTTCTAGCAACTTACACATTTCTTGAGCTCTAAACTCTGTTAAATAAATTGAGTAAGCAGTATCATACAATTCCCAAGGTTGCGATACAAAAATATGGATAATGCTTTCCTTTATAAAAGATAATGTTCCTCTAATTTGGAACATGAAAAAGAGAAGACAGAATTTGAACTTCAAACTGTCATAAAGATTCATTAAAAACCACAAAAGTAAAACAATGATGATAATAACAGGGAAATGAGGAAAATATAAGATCTTTTCTAAATCCCGTTATTTTCCTCAGAGAGGAAATCTCTAAGGTCAGAGGCAGGTTGTAGATGCATAACCTTCATGAAGATGCTCAGTTCTTGAAATATGCTTTCCCAGTGCCTTCCCTCAGTACTGCCTTTTCTTGCCCTTTATGCAGTTAGAGAGAAAGGTTGTGTATTATATAAATGTTGCCTCCAAAACTGGTTCCTTTATTCCCACTCTTGGACAGAGGAAATCATGATGAAATTCAGTCAATTCCAGGCTTTCATATTTTATGAGAGAAATTCCTTTTCCTTTGGGCCTTGCTGCTTTAATGTGCTGGTTCTTGGCATTTCAGGGCTGTGAATTTTTATCATCTGTCTCCTAGTCATTTTCAGTATACTCTTCTTCATTATGTTTAAATTAATAAAATACATTATTTAACAGAATGTAAGGATAAATTATGTTACTTCAAAAAACGAAGCCTAATTATATAAAAAAGCAATACAAATTTTTATTTTACACTGTCTCTAACCATGAGAGATAAGACATGGCCAGCAATTAAAATGTAATGAAACATGAAGGTCATTACTGGGTATAAGAAAAGCTAAATTAATTATTAAGACTCATTTTTATAGCCAGTATTTTTTCAAAAATGTCAAAATAGGAACTTTTATTCCATAAAGCAGCAAAGTTAGTTTCTCATTTTTGCTAACATGACTAAGAAGGAAATAAATTTACACAGAAAACATTTCCTCCTTTAGAAAAGCTCTTTGGACCAATGAATGAATATTAGCTGATACTTCATGTAATTACTCCTAAGTTTATGTTCAATTCATTTTATTCAATTCAATTCAACCAACATTAATCAAGTGGCTACTATTTGTGAGGCACCGTACTGGGCACCAGGAAAGAAAGATTCAAATGAAATGGTTTCTGCCCTCTACAAACTGCATTCTACAGAGTGGGCCTAAAGTCTAAACACATAGGCAAAAAAGCATATTTTCAAGAAATGAAATGAATGAAATTTTCAACAATATTTTATTTAATTGGAATATTAACAAATAATATCTTCAACTTGATATCCATCATTTGTGATACAAAGGTTGATACGCTTTGCCAGATTCACATGAACTTGATGTAATAACTCCACATTGCCGTCAATTTCAGCACATTCACTTTTTATGCATTCAATCAAGTGTGCTGCATTTGTGATTTTCACTGAGTATACCTTCTCCTTTAGCATACCCCAGAAAAAGAAGTCAAGGGGAGCTAAGATCTGTTAATATTCCAAATATTTCAAAATATGCATTTTGCCTACGTGTCCAGACTTTTAGGGACACCCTGTACTTACGAATGTAGCTGTTAAGTATTTCTCCAATCTGACTTAATGAACATCAATGATGGCCAGTTCTCTGTTTGGAGAATCTTTTTATAATTTGTCTGTTAACTCTTGGGGGACAGGGACTGTTTTACTTGTATCTTTCTATCCCCAGCACCTAGCACAATGAAGGCATTTAAATAATGCTTGCTGGCTGACTAATAATTATTAGTAAGCCAAAGGACGAATCACATTTACAAAAGTATGAATTTGTCTTGTGTTATCAAAATACAAAGAGACATTGTGGTGAAGAGAATGTTCTGTAAATCTACAAGCACTTTATAAATATTATTTGCTATTATTATTACTACTACTGTCTCCATTATTATTACAAATCTGTTTGCAGAAGCCATAATTACTCAGTCATTACTGAGTAAATTATTATTTCTTTCATAGCAAAGAACCCAAAACTTAGCTTCCATTCTTCCATTTTTCATGTGACACAACTACAGAAAATGGAGTCATCTAATCTACTCTTCCTCTTATCCAAACCACTTTTTCTAGCTTTTCATTTCTAGAACAATTCCAATTATTTCACTGTGACTAATTTTTCTACATCTAAATAATTCTAGGAGCTATGCCATCATAAAGATAAGGACTACATATGCGATTTCATTGTCATAGGGTAGTGGTTTCCAAACTTTTTGCTACCAGGAACTTTTTACATCCTCAATCTATTAAGCACCGTCCCAAAGAGCTTTTGTTTATCTGGGTTATGTCAATATTTACTTTATTAGAAATTTAAATGTCTTAGTATAATTAGGAAGATAGTTTTGACCTAATAGACCTCTTGAATAGGTCTCAGGGATGCCACGGGTCGCTGGACCACCCTTTGGGAATGACTGTTATAGGAAACTGCCCAGATGAAGAAATTCCTTCTACCAATGTAGACTGAGAGCCAATCTGGAACCTAGTCTTAGCAAAACAGCCTAGAGTACTAAGAGATTGTGACTTTCCTAGAGTGACAGAACCAGTATCTATCTGAGGTGAGACTTGAACCTCAACTTTCCTGGATTTGCTCTATCCACTACACAGGTTGTCTCTATAAATAGGATGATTTGTGTTTTGACTACTGTACAAACTGCCACCTTGTAGAATTGACAGAAACATAATCAGATCATTTTAAAGATATAGATACAGAAGGAAAACACAATACCTTCAATAAAAACCATATCAGCTCAGTAGATCTGCACCATTATTTGGTGCTAAAGATTCATTAATGATTTTTTTTAAACACCCATGACATTTGATTGATTTTAGGAAACTAGGTACTGAGGCACTGAGGTCAAAACAATAATAATGATTCATATGAAGTATGCCTCAGTATGTAGGTATCATAAAACTATTAAGTTACAAAATTTAACGTTAGTTAAAAGACAATATTTTTCCTAGATGTAAACTCAATATCCTAAGTTATACACAGTATACAATGAACATAAATATTTGCTGAATTAATGTGGGGAAAAGGATTTTTTAAAATCTCAGTTGACTACTTAATTGAAAATGTGTTTGTCTTCCTATATAGTTCTTCAATAGAATATAATGGTTTTCTCCAAGCAATTCTAACAAATAGCTTGTTCTTATCTTTGTATATGTGACTGAATAGGATGGACTATCCTTTTACCCAGAAGTCAAGTCAATAAACATTTATAATGTGTTTTCTATTGCCAGGCACTGAACTAAGTTGTAAATACAAAATACAAGTAAAAGAAAGATAGGCCTTGCCTCAAGAAGCTCATCTTCTAATGGGGGAAAATAGATAAAAGGAAGCTGAACAGGGAAAGGGAAGAGAAGGTACTACTATAGGGGCAAAGGTAGAGAAAGAAGTCCGCATATTTTGGAGTGGAGCCCAGAAAAGAATGAATAAATGAAGAAGAAAAGAAGAAAGAAAGATGCGTATCTTTTTTCCCCTTTAACAAAAAGCAATTTGGGCAGACAGTTGTTTTCTTACAGGAACTAGCTTATCTAGAATGATTTAACTCAGAGAACAGGTTTAAATAACATCGAGGTCTTTTTTCCTGATAATATAAGGGGATTAAGTGACTTATTTAAAGATTTATTCTATGGCTGGTACCTAGAACCAAGAATTGAAACATTCATATAATTATTCTATTCACCCAATCACCAACTTGTCTTTGTAACACCTTCCTTGCATTGATTATATGCAATTATTTTCCTAAAAATCTAGAATTTCAACATCATATGGCTTTTCAAGAAGTTTTATCATTTAAAGTTAAATAAAATAGCAGGCAATGCGTTCAAACTCCTACAAACTAAACAGATTACACCACACAAATACCAAGAATTTCCAGCAGAGGTCTCAGAACTCCATTTTATGTAGAAAAGAAGCAGCATTTATTGAATCAAACAATGGCTACTGAACTCAATAGAACAAATATGTTCCTCAGTTTGTGCAGTGAACTTTTGTAATGTGCACTCCTCAGGGAAGGGAACAACTTTGGAGACCACAATTTTAAGAAACTGTAAGCAGAACCATAACTAGGAATCTTTGAGCCTGGGACAGGCAACATAAATTGGGTCAAGATAAAGGGCACGAAAAACATCCTCATTTGGGGTGGGGGAAGATAAATAGAAACCTAGATATGTCACAAGGCCACTCCAGGGATGCTAGTTCCCAACTCCTCCAAAGAAAACAGACTTTTTAGTAGCTTTCTATTTTTACTAATTTTTTTTGATAACTAAGTCTAATTATTTAGGAGGAAGAAAGTGAATAGTAACCCTTACAGCTAACACATACTTTGTCGAAGTTACATGGAAATGGCTTGGTACCAACTCCAACCCTCCAATTCTCAAAGTGAGAGCTGGAAGGGAATTTAGGGGGTCATTTAATCCAATAGTGCCCAGCACTTTTTTGGTTCCCCAAACCCTTTTCACCAAAAACAAAAACAAACAATAAAAATGTTGTGAAAGCCAGGATAATTTAAATTTATTCATGAATGCCTTTAGTAACTACAGTAATGGTTTTTGCTCAAAAAAGTTCCAAATTAAAACTTACATTATCTAATTATGATCAAATATAAAATTTTACTTTGCTTATACATATGAAAACTCAACATAAAATTATACAGCTAATTATGAAATAATTACAAATATCTTATATAGGTTATTCTATAAGAATTACAAGCAATAATCTAGCAGGATTTCATGTTTACTAATATCTGCAACACCTAATATTAAAGTCCTTTATTTCAGAAATTTTGTTGAATATGACATTTTAATGAAATGAGTTAGAATTTTAAAGTTAATGAAAGCTAGCATTTATGTAGCACTTTAAGGTTTGCAAGGTACTTTACAAATATTATTTCATTTAATTGTCACAACAACCAGGTACTGGGAGAGGCGCTATTATTATCCCCTTTTTTACAAATGAGGAGATGGAGGCAAACTTAAGTTGCAACTTATTTAGGGTGATACTGCTACTAAGTGTCTGAGGTCAAATTTTAACTCAGAGCTTCCTAACATTAGGCCCAGTATATATAAATTTAATTTCAATGTTGTATCTTTGTATTTGAACAAAAGTTTGCAAAATATCTGGCTCAACATCAGAGAGTCTGAAGTCTGTTTTTGCAATGAGTTTATTTCTGTACTTTGATTTAAAGCAAGAATAGAATGAAAATATGGTGGAAATGGTAGGAGAAATTTACAAGTTCTTTTTATGAGACAAAAATAATTTTTCAAAAAACATTTTAGCCACCTTACATACATTATAAAATGTTTACTTTACCAGCTAATGAAAAGTGCTATATGGAATAATAAATGTTCAATTGCTTCATTTTTAACAATGTTTATCTATAAACTAACCTTTGTAAGGAAAGTATCTTCATTTGTGATTTTGTTTTCTTCTACCAATGGCGCACTTACTACCATCTCACAGAAACTCTACTGAATAACCGGTTTTCAAACAGTTCATTTGAAAACCTATCAGATTAAAAAAATAATAATACAAACTGAAGATAAGTTTAAATCCAAAAACAGACCTAATACTGCAACAGAGTCAATAGAAGGGTTTTTTTTTTTGCTGCAGAAAGTGTGATGGTTCATGATGATTTTAAGATAGCTTGCAATGTGCATGCTTAGTGATCATGATGTTAAGTACGACCATCTGTGCTAGAAGAACACAACTGGAACGTCTTGATCACATGATCAGCCATCTTGATGAGGTACAATTACAGGGTAACAGAGGGAAACAGGGGAGCTACTTCAGGGTAGTGTACAGAATGCAAATGACAATATATGCATACATCTGACCATTCACTGGACATCGGTTTGTGCTCAAACGTCAAACCCCTTAGAGGTTCATGAACCACTAAATTGGCAGTCACTTATTGAATTCAACTCCTTTATTTTATATAATCTGAAAATAATGGGGAAATGCCTGTCCTAAGATTACAGAAGAAGGCTCATTCAACTTGCTCTGAAACTGAGGCTGAGCTGAGGTAGAGTCCAATGGATTCTTGACGGTCTTTGGGCTGCCCAATAGCTTTGCTGCTCCTTTTCTCCTTCATAAACACTACGAGGATTCATCACTTGGCTTTGGGCCAGGCTTTTCTTCCTACTTCTAGGCCAGTCCAGAGTTCAGGTCTCTGCATTCAAGCCAGGGCTGGCTGGCCATGTTCACAAACTACATTAATACCGCTTTAAAGTCCTAATAACTTCCTGTCCAAGGTTCCTACATCTATTTGTTCATTTAACAAATGCTGCCAAATTAACACTGAAACATATTGCAAAACATAATCACTAATACACAATAAAACTGAAATCTTTTCATTAAGATTTTTACTAGATTTCTAAACAAGCGCAAAAGACATTTTTAAAGATAATTCTTAAAATCCAAAGCTGTCTCACAGAAGACACTCACTCTGATGATAGAAATAAAATGGACTTCTTTAGTTTTTGAAAGAGCCTAACCGTCACAGAACTGCCTTTGATTTCACCACTCAACTTAACAAAGATCCAAGCCAACATTCGGGGCATAAAAAGAGTCTCTATCTCTCTTCTTTTAAGTCTTAAGAAAGTAAAAAAAAACAACAACAAAAACCCATAAGCACTACTAGATGCCTATTAGATGTGGTCATGATGGCTTTGTCTCACAAGTGCTACTTGAGTTCCTTATACCAAAAGGCTATTTTGCCTAAGGACTCACATCTGTCATCAGCCAACCTTACAAAGGTAATTATCGTTTTCTCCACACTTCAAAGGTAGGAAAAGACCTATTCCCAAGTCTGCCCCAATCCTTTCTAACTTAGAAGGTAAACTCCCTGAGGGGAGATACATTCTCACTTTTCTATTTGAATACCTGACATAAGAGTGCCTGGCACATAAATAAATGCTTGATTAATTGATTGCACCGTCTTGGCCTTCTGTGCTATCTTGTAGATACTATAGCTAATGCAATATTCCAGGGAATGTACAAAATCTACTAGGATTCAAAGGAAGGTTGACTTTTTCTTAAATCTTCTTTTATTAAATCTATGGACTAACTTTAAAGAGGCTATGTTTCTAGAGAGGCATGAGGGATGTATATGTACAAACTTAGTTATTATGAACAACATGCATTCATGACTCCCACTCTGTACTGCCAACTTTTCCTGCATGACATGACTTGCATTTGATATTTCCCTTACCACAGCTAGTGGAGATAATAAACCAAGTGACAATGAAAGTAATGGTAAAAAAAATTTTTTTAATTAACATTGTTTCTACAAGTCTACCATATGTCATGGCTAAAAGCAATTCTTGCTGATGTACACAGATATGAAAAACAAGTAGTGATTTTTCCTGGGTTCACAGGGTCATAGATTTTGTCCTGAAATGGATTTTAGAGGCTCAAACCCCTCATTTTACACATGAGGAAACTGAGAGGTTAAAAGACCCAAGGGAATCATAGATTTAGATCTGGGAATGGACCGTGAGAGTCATGTGGTCCAACACTCAAGTTTAAACATCAGGAATCCAAGGCTCAAGAAATATGAATTGACCTGCCTCAATATAGCAAAGCCTTAAGCAGACATGGGATTTGAACTCTGGAATTTTGACTGTATTGGGAGCGTTCTTTCCTCATGATGTGCCATGTATCAACAAACTATCTCGGATTTTTTCCCTTTTGTTCCATTTCTTCTTTCACAACATAACTAATATGGGAAATATGTTTTACATGATTGCATATATATAAATTATATCAAACTACTTACCACCTTAGGGAGGGAAAGAGAAAATCTGAAACTCAGAATTTTATTTTAAAAAAAGAATGCTAAAAATTTCTTTACATGTGATTGGAAAAAATAAAATACTATTTAAAAGAAGTATCTTATGATGACAGCTATTTACATTTCAAAATTTCACTTGAACACCATTTAGATCTATGTCTAATGAGTAAACCCACCTCATAAAAATACTTTGAGAATTTCAGCAAATAAACTCATTTGGATGAAACTCAAGAAGGATCTATGTTATAGTGAGGTTTGTTTGTTTTTTAATTTAAACCAGACTTGTGATTTCATTGCTATAAAGAATTCCCAAAGATGAAACTCCTGACACTTATGCAAATCATTGTGATTCATATAAAGTTGTGCCTGGTGTACTAAGAGACCAAGTTATTTGCTCTGGGTCATACAGCTAATAGATGTCATAAACAGGGCTTGAACTCAGGTCTTCCTGACTCTCAGACCAGTTCTCTATCCACTATGTCAAGCTGCTCCTCTGTGTATACACACAGATGTGCATGTATATAAAAACACCAATAAACACATATGTATGCCCATGTACATACACACCTTAACCAAATATGAATGTGTGCATACACATACACACATATGAGGTGTGTATAACTATGTCAATATTTATATCAATACACACACACACACACACACACACATACACACACACACATTTTAGCTATCCAGAACCCCTGAGAAATCAGCTGTGGCATAATGTGCACAAGAAGACAGTGAGTTATAATGGAAGAGCTCTAAACATGAAGTCAGAGGATTTAGATTCAAATCACAGCTCTGGCACTTACAATACTCTCTTGTGTGACCTCAGGCAAGTCGGCCTTAGTTGCCTGACCTGTAAAATGCAGGAGTTGGATTAAATGATATCTAAGGCACCTTCCAGCTCTATATCCTGTAATCAATTGGTATCCTTCTGGAAAGCTGAACATAAAACCCTATATAAAGCCTAAATAGAGCATTTCATTTCAACTTTTAAAAAATGAGTCTCTTAAGAACTGTGGTTTCCAAAATTTCTGCCTCCTCAGAATATATTAAACAATTTAATCTTTTTTTGAAGCATAGCTCATACTCCTGAAACACACTCCCTCCTCATTTCTGCCATTGAAATCCTTCTCTTTCTTCAAGGAGCTTAGGTGACCAGCCTTTTCCAAGAAACCTTCCTTGATCTCTCCAAACAAAAGCGATCACCATCTACATTTTTTCCTTTGGACTGCTCCTTAGCCCCCATCACATTCTAACCTGCATGTGTCATAACCCAACTAGTAGACTGCTCTTTTGAACAGGAGTGTATATATTAGCACTTGTGAAATACTTTGCATATGTTAATATTTTAAGTCCTAAACCAACTAAGGCAAGAGCTACATTTTACAGATGAGGTAACTGAAGCTCAATGAAGTCGTGATTTTGTCAGGGGTATCTGAACCCAGGTTTTTCTTACTGACTCTAGCACACTTTCTGTTACAGCCTCTCAGAATGGAAAAATTATCTTTGCTTTCCTCAGTTGTCTATTTTCTAAAACTCTCTTTGAATACAGGAAAAAAAAACACCTCAGTATTTGAAAACTCCTGCTGGCCTCTACTGGACACCTAGCTTGGTTGTGTTGATCCCGTGTTATATTATTGTACAGGGGCCAGTGTTTGATTGTATGGCATACCTAGTTCCCGGAGAGACAGCCTATGATTTCAAAGGCTATGGTACAGAGATAAGTGGCCATTTTTGTGCATGGGCACACACATGTGCACACACACACACACACACACACACACACTCTTTAGGCATATGTGAAGTTTCCAGAGGCTATTGCAGATGTGGAAGGGTGGCACGCACATACATATGTACACATAATGAGTAGAAAGCCTGGGTCCTTCAAGGGCTACTAAGGTACAGGTGATCTGATCCCCAATCCTACAAAGTCCTTTCCTCAGTCTTCTCTCTTTCCATCACAGGGATCTCTTCATACCAGGGGGTCCTTGCTGCTACTTTTAAGTCTCATGCTGAAGCAATTTATCTCCACCACCACCTCTGCTATTTGTCTTATTTCTTTGTCTCTTCTGTCATATCCCCCAGGTTTCTCAGCATTCCTATGAAAAGGCTGACCTTTTGGGGAAATCACCAGCCAAACATTCCCTCCCGCTATGAAAACATCAGTCCTAATGGGATATGAGGTCAGGCATAATGGCTGCAGAGCAGCAGCTAGACGGGCGTGAGCTTCAGGGGAAAGGAGTGATTACTATCTTTGTAGTGATGACAGACCCTTTCCTAAGTGAACCCTGGTGACAAAGGCATCTGTGATGATCAAGGAGGACTTTGAACTGTGACATAAAGAGACACAGAGGACCTACTCCTGAGCTTGGCCAACATGTCTAAGCAGAATAAGAGAACTCTAACCACCTGGGTTATTTTCGACGACCAATTTGCCCTGGCAACTCAGCTACTAGCATCCTCCTTCAGATACACGCTGGCTACGAGGAAGACCTGAATTCAAATGTAGCCTTAAATATTCTTACCTCAGCGTCCCTGGGCACTGGGGTATTTTTACCCCAATGTTCCTCTCTCCTGGCTATATCAGGAAAATTTCCAGGCCCTCATGCAATTAACACCTGGAGCATCTGAATGTAGCTGGGAATGCTAGACTAATAATAACACGCAATTAAATAATGCTCTAAAAAGTTTACAAAGCACCTTCCTCAAAACAGCCCTGTGAGGTAAGGCAATAAAAATATTATTCTTCTCATTTTATAGATGGGAAAACTGAGGTTCACAGAGAGGCTGAATGACATCCCAAGGGGTAATAATTGTCAGGGCCAAGATCCAGACCCAGCAGCCCAATACTACCTTACTAGATGGTTCAGACAAAGTATAGAACCCAGATGAACATGGCAGAGGGTAGGATGGCAGACTTCATGAGAAGTGTCTGTATTGGCAAAGGAAGGTACAACAGGCAAGAGACTTGAGTAAACAATTATCTTTGGCTAAGAACAAAGACAACTCACCACCATGCTACTAACTCAAGCCTGGCTTGCCTCCTCTTCCTTCAGCCTCCTCAGCCTCTTCTCCTCTGTTTAGAAGGCTGGCAGGTGGGATGCTAAACTCTCCTCCCAATGCCTTCCTTTATAGAAGGCAGAAATTGGACTCTCAGATAACTTCATCTTGCATCTGCTGCCCTGCCTGATTTCGACTCCATGGAACAAGACATCCCCTGTTGTCCCTCCACTCCCACTTTATTTCCTTCTTTCATGTGTTGTCTTCCCCTTTAGACTGTAAACTCACTGAGGGCAAAGGCTGTCTTTTTAGTAATTATATCCCCAGCACTTAACAAAATTCCTGGCACATCTTAGGCACTTAGTAAACTTAGTAAACTTAGTGGATTAAGAATTTTAAGTCAATTTGGGGATATTAAGGTAGAGTACAGCACCAATGTCACTACTGACTTCAAATAGTGTTAGGTCCCTTTGGGGTACTCTATGGAAAGTAAGTTTATGAGAATATTTTTTTTGTATAGACCCATCATTTTAACTACATAGGGAACTAATGTTGTGAAAACTCCTTAATTGATATGGATCAGTAACTCATCTACAACTCAGCACCAAAGGATCCTAGATCTAGAGCAGTAAAGGACCTCAGAAGCCATCTCAGAACCCTTATGGGATATACAAGTGGTAACACAAGTGGTGGGAAGACCCACCACCAGGTCACCCTTCCCCTCTTGCCTTTCTCCAGCCCTGGGCTGTCCTAGAACCTATCCAAGACCACAAAGCAGCCAGAAGCCCCACCACAACGAGGGGTTCCTTTCTTTTCCACTCTCCTTCAAGCATGAGAGTTTCCTAAGACCAGGAATTGTCTCCCTTTTTCATTTGTATCCCTAGAATTTAGTACAATGTTTGGCACATAGTTAAGTGCTTAAGAAGTGCTTTGTCATTCATTCATTCATTCATTCATTCATTCATTCATCATCTAGTCCAATTTTATCATCTTACAGATAAATGGTAACACAGATAATGACAATGATGATGATGATAAGCACTTTGAAGTTTACAAAATGCTTTACAAATATCATCTCATTTTATCTTCACAACAACCCTGAAAGGTCAGTGCTATTATTAAATCAATTTTATAAATAAGAAAACTGACCTAGGCAAGAGGTTAAATGATTTGCCCAGAATCATATGGCTGGATCTGAATTTGGGTCTTCCTGACTCCAGGTCCTTTGAGTGGCATCCAGAGTAGCAAGCTTGGAGTCTTAGAGTATTAAGTGATATACTGAGAGAAATTAATATTCTACTATTATATTAATAACCAATTATTAATTTGTGATCCATCCTTTCCCTCCTATTTCTGTTAAGACCTAGCTCCTAGCCCCCAAGGCACATGCTCCTTGACTAGGTTGGACAGGACCCCACCCAAATGAGAAACCTAATTTCTGCTTAGAGTACAAACAGAATCCAATCTGGATGAGCACTTATCCTGGAGAAAGAAACTCCTGTCTTTGATCTTCTCCATTAGAGTTTAGGGTGATCCAGCTCAAAAAGGAGAAAACTATCCAGAGAGGTCCAGATGGAAATGGCTTCCCCTGCCAAGACTGCTGGAGACAGCTGAGTCTCATGATTAAGCCACATCTTCAGCAGAGGAGCTAAAGACTTTTAGCCCACCTCCTTATTAAGTGTCCACCAATTGAGAGTGAGTTTCTCTGGGGCTGAGGGGGAGTTTCCCAGTCAGACGGTACACACCTAATTTAAGGTGTTTCAGAATCCCTCTTGTCATCTTTGGTTACCAAGAGAAACCAGTGTTCCTCATATTATTGATTATAGACTAGCCTAATTAATAAATTGATTATTAATTACCTGAAAACTCTGTCTCTTGGGGATTTTATCTGCAATATTGAGAGATTAAGTCTTGACTCGTCCAAGGTCAAACAACCAATATGTGTGAGAGGTCAGACTTGAAACTCCACTTTCTTGACTCCAAGGTTGACCCTCTCTCCACTACTCTATGCCATGTTGCTTCTCTTCTAGAGTGTGTCATCTAGAAAATGTGTAATTAAAAAAGGAGGCAAGCTGAGTGACTATGTAGCAAAAGAGAAGGATAATAGATGAACCCCATGAGAGCTTTACTAAGCACAGAAAGACCTAGAGGAAGGCCTAGAGAACACTAGACAGGTCCTCTACAGAGGACTGACAGGAGACTAGGGAAAGAATCACACTAAATAAGAGTACATGAATGGATGATAACCTGCATCTAGGGAGGGAATATCCTCATTGATCCATTAAGTATGAAATTGCCACATCTCCACAGTAGTTGACTATAGAAGGAATACAGCAGACAAAACCACTGAAGGTGCTAAGAAGCAGTGCTAAGGTCCAGCTATTTAAATCCAGTTCTGTAATCTTATTATGGTATTTTAGGGAATTAAAAAACCCTAAAAAATCTGCCAGATTCAATAAATCAATAGCAGCAATAAGAACGTAAGTTTTAAAGTATTCCTTTACAACAATAACTTTTAAATTCTAAAAAAAAATTCTCATAAAATCTGGTTGTGGTTTTCACTCACTGGATTAAGATATTAATTCATTTTTGGTGAACACAACTCAAAATATGCTTTTATTTCGAAAGCTACCTTCTGCAGGAAGCCTTTCCCAAGCCCCTGAACAGCTAGCTTCCTCCTCCTCTAAGTTTACCTACAATCCCCTCTATGTATATCTCACATATCCCTGTTTATGTCTGCGTAATCTCCCTTATTAGAAAGCAGTCTCCTTGAGCACAACAGGGACTGGTTTTGCTTTTTCTTTGTATTCCGCAGAGCTCAGCACAATGTCTTTCACACAGTAAGTGCTTAATAGAGTCTTGTTAATTAATTACTTTCCCATCTCTCTAGCTCTAATATAAGGCACACTCATTTTAACTAAGTAATAAAAACAGTGACTGCTATGTATAGAGCGCTCTAAGTCTGCGATGAGCTTCACACACCATACGGGATCTCATCCGAAGCTTACAGCTTTCTGAGGAGGGCACTATAAGTATTATCATTCCTCTTTAACGTAAGAGGAACCTGAGATACAGACAAGCTAAGTCAACTGGCAGAGAAAATAAGCATCAAAACTGAATGGAAACTCAGATCCAGCTTGAAATCTACTATGCTACATCCCCTTTCTTATTTGATCTCATATACTGAAGATTATTTGACTCAGGTTCAAGGCAAATCTATTTTTCAAATTTTTGAATTCACAGTTGATACAATACCTGTCCTGTGTATGCAAACTCCAGAGCTTGCTTTAAACCAAGGCTGGTCACACCGTGTAAATTCACTTCATCAGCTCCACTTTCCACCATACATAGACTGAACATTGCCTGAGGGGAAAAAGAGAAAGTAATAGAAAGAGTTATAACATTCAAAATGGTGGGAAGGAAGACAAAGGGAGACAACACATGGGGGAAAGGGCACGAAAGTTAGAGGAACGTGATGCATTTCCAAAGGCAATGGAATGATAGGGTTAGGGCTAAAAGAGACCTCTCATTTTACAGACAGGGAAACCGGTTAAGTGTCTTGCCCAGACTTACACGGCCAGGACTGAATACCAATCTTCTAATTCAAAATTTAGCATTCTTTTGATTGTGTTATACTGTTTCTACAAGATGAGTATGCATCATTTGTAGAGATTGTAAGTATTTATTTAGGTATGTATACGCATGTGGTATCATGATCTAATCAGTGCACAGCTGTCTTCCAAGCCAGGAACATGTTCCACCTTTGATACACATTGGCTATGTGACCCTGGACAAGTCACTTCACCATGAGTACAATGCCTGAAGCCGAAGAGAGGCCTGCATTAGTAGAATGGGTTTTCTCACTGAATGATAAATCGTTAGAGAAGATGCTTCATATTATAGTGTTAAGCCCAGCTCTCCCTTCCCCCCACCCCTCAGCTCCTGACTCCCCAGCTTGGAATAAAGAATCAGACATTCCTTTCCAGCTAGGAGACTGAGAAGCCCCGAACAAGAACGTACTTCTCAGACATTCCTCTCTGACTGATAGGCCCGAACAAAGGATAGAATACGCTTCCACTAGGAGACAGACAGGTCCTGAACAAAGAACAGGAAATATTTCTGAAGCTCCTTTTTGAGGACCTAGCTAGTTCTCAAAAAGTGAAATGACTGACAGGATCTCCCCCTCCCCGCCCCGAGGGAAGTGGCTACCCTCTGTGGTGGAGAACATCCAGGACAGTTAGCAGTGAGTCTCCCCTCTCTGGCGGGAAAAACTTTCTTTGCAGCATCCTATAAAAGTCACCACGTGGGACAGTTACATTGGAACCTCACCCACGGGGAGGACGCTTCACCTGGGGCTACGCTCAGAAGGGACTCGCTAAAGTGGCTGTAAAAGATGGGGTTCTCCAGCTTAGGGAAAGCTTTGGTGTAGGTGGTGAATGTATGTATGTTATATGTTGTGTGTGTGTCCTTTGTTGGTGTCTCTGCATTTGTAGAGAAGAGAGGGATTCCCCAGCTTGGAGAAACCTGCGACGGTTTGCCTCTGAACAGGTGTTGCCTCTGTCTTTGTCACTGCGTTAACTGTGTAGTAGGAATTGTTAAATAATACGGTTGCGGGGTTAATAGAGTATTTCCCCTGTCTTTCAATAAAAAACTTTGTTCTGTTGGGAGTGTGCCTTCTTGCCAGCGTGAATCCGAATCCGAACCTAACTTAGCTTAATCAAACACTCACCAACTAGTTCCCTATATCAGGGAAATCACTAAATCTAGTCTGTCTCTATCTCTGTCTCTCCTCTCTCATTTTGAAGTTTGATTTTCGTTTTATAAATTTTTTCTCCTTGTTCACAGGCGCAAGATTACAGTATGTATGAGGAGACAGATGGCCCCAAGAGGGTTTGTATTTCATTAAACTATCTACACTAGGACCCTGCCGTTTTGGTATGGAAAGTTAAAGGATTTCCCTAAAGGCTACTTGAGTCAATTTAATTTTTATGAGTGATTCCTTTTCTCTCTCAAGCAAAACCCTAATACCTCAACTTGGAACTCAATTAAGGTTCCCTAAGAAGAATGAACTGATGAGAGTGCTTCTCAGGGTTTAGGTGCTGGTTCCTCTGGCAAAACTCTGCCTCTTTACCTAAAGGATACCTAAAGGAGCCACAGACAGGGCTAGATGAGAAAATTCTCAGTAGGCAGGGTCTGTGAGGATTCTGGTTCATACCTTTTCTAGTTGAGAGAAGAAAAGTAAAAAGAACAGAACCACTCTTTCCACTCCACAACCCTACCCCACCCTCTCCAAAGCAACACCTAGTATTACATACATATATGTATTATATATATATATGTATATAGAAAGAATACACACATATATATATCCATATTTACAACATAAAGTTTTAAATTCTTTCTAGCATTCTTTTTTAAATTTCTTAAAACTTTGAAGCAAGAATCAGTTGTTTTTGAGAAACAGTTTATTCTTATATGAATCATTAAAACATATTCTCTTTTGCATGCATTAAGCACCAACTACACAGCAGGTATTGTGCTAGCTTAGCCAGGCAAGGTAAGATAGCATGTGCACGTTAAACACTGGGGATGCAAAGTAAAAGACAACCCCTGCTCTAAAGGAACTTATAGTCTAATAGGGAGAAAACATGCAAACAACTATGTACAAACAAGTTCTGGACAGGATTAACCAGAAATCACCAACAGAGGGAAGGCACTAGGATTAAGGGGAATGGAGAAAGGCTTCCTGTTGAAGGTGGGACGTTAGCTGGTTATCTGACAGCAGGGGAAGCCAGAAGGTAGAGGTGAGAAGAGAGAAGAGAGAACATCCCAGGCATGGGGACAACGAGTAAAAATGCTCTGAGTTAGGTATTATAAGAAGACTGAAAAGCTGGAGGAAGAGGGAGCAGGTAATGAAAGGATGTGAACATCTTTTTTTATCTGATCCCAGGGGTAAGAGGGAGCCACTTATAACATAGTAGTTAATAAGGTAATTTAGAAAGCAAGGCATCAGCAACTGAAAGGATGAGGAAAGATTTCATTTAAATTAGAGATTCTAAGAAACCAAGTGGAAGGAAAAGGGCATTCCTGGCGACAGTCAATGCAAAGCGACCTGAGGTCGGAGATGAATGCTATGTGGGAGAAATAGCAGTAAGGTCAGTTCAGCTGGAATCCAGTATGGGAGAAAAGGAGCAAAGCGTAGGAAGTGAAGGCTGGGAAGGCAGGCTGGGACTAAATCGCATAGGGCTTTAAAAGTTAAACAAACAAAGGAATGCGCATGTTATCCTACAGATTAGGGAGAGCCACTAGGGTTTATTAAGTAGAGAAGTGACAAGGTCAGATTTGTTAGGAAAATCATTTTGGGAGCTGGGTGAAGAATGAAGTTCTTACCCAAGAACAAGGAAGAACTGGGAAAACTAGATAGCAATTTGGTAAAAAATAGATTTAGACTTACATCTATATCATATGTCACAATAGGCTCCAAAGAATAAGACCTCAATGAAAAGAGATACATCGTTTTTAAAAGTAGAAGAGAATAAAGTAATTTTCACAACCATGGCTAGGGGATAAATTCTTAACCTAAAAAGGTCTAGAAGTAATCATAAAAGATAAAATGTCCAACTTCAATTACATAAAATTAAAAAGCACAAACATAACAAATTCAAGTAGAAGAAGAGATAATGTCTCAGGGAATCTTTGAAATTAAATATTTTGCAAAAATTTGATATCTAAGATGCATAGGAAATTGACACAAATAGATCAGATTAAGAGCCATACCCCCAATAGATAAATAATATAAGCAAATACTTTGCAAAAGGGATGATACAAATCTTCAACCATAAGATCAAACGCTCCAAATCACTAATATGAAAACTGTAAATTAAAACAGACTCCACCTAATAGCTAACAAATTTTCAAAGACGATAAAAGATGGAAAGGAAACATTCAAGTGACTCTGTAGGGGAAGACAAGAAGACTAGTACACTACTGGTAGAAATAAAAATTGATCTAACTACGCTACAAAAAAATTTGGAATTATATAAGAGAAAACACTGAACTAAACAATTTATAATCTCTATTCTGGGCATACAGACCAATAAGGTATGAGACAGAAAGAAAAATCTAATATATAAGAAAATATTAATATTCCCTATTCCCTAAAATATTCATATTCCTTATTCTCAACGACCAAGAGGGTATGAAGCAGAAAGAAGTCTATTCCATAGGAAAATATCCACAGCAACACTCTTTCTGGAAGGAAAAAAACTCTGAACACAAAATGGGTGCCCAATGACTGGGAACAGATGACAACAGATTCTCCTCCTCTCCTTTTTTGGGGGGCAGGGTAATTGGGGTTAAGCAACTTGCCCAAGGTAGTAAATGCCCAGTAAATTGCCCAGCTAGTAAATGCATTAAGCATCTGAGGCCACATTTGAACTCAGGTCCTCCTGACTCCAGGGCCGGTGCTCTACTCACTGTGCCACCTAGCTGCCCCTCTCCTGTCCTTTTGAGAGAGAAGTAAGGTCCCTTGAAGCACATCATACCCAAGGATTATAGATTTAGAGCTGGAAGGGATTTTAAAGGATATCTAGTCCAATCCCCTCATTTGACATAGGAAGAAACTGAGGTATAGAGAGGTTAGATGACTTGCTCAAGATCATAGAGGGTAAGAGCCATTATTTGAACCTGGGTCTTATGAAAGTTCCGCATTCTTCCACACTGCCATATTGCTTCTTTGATTGAGCTTTGATTAAACGATTTTTCTTTCTAACAAGGGAAGATTTAGCGGCAAGGTGGGAATATTAGGCAAAAAGAAGCATCAACAAACTTTTTTAAAAATTGCCCTCTGCTCATTCATAACAATTAAAGAGGTACGAGATCGTCGTTTTAGGAAATACATTTTCATGTTTGTTTTTTGTTCCTATTGAAATGAACAAAACTCACAGCCTTCCTTTCAAAATGCGTTAACCTTGATGCTTCTTGAGAGATACAGCGCCATCTACTCTACCTAAGCGAAATTAGAACCCAGTAAATCAACAGTGGATCGTCTTTATTAAACAATTAACTATACATTGGTTTTGAACATTCATTAGGTTTAATACAATCAAATGGCTTCCCCAGACCTTCAAGTGATCAGTCCGTATTCAAATCACAGAGGAAAAAAACCACATGCTAAAAATGACTCAATAAACACAATACTTGTATTTCTATCCTTATACAGAGAGAATATTACCAACGACTTACTAGTAGGAAAGGAACTCTGAAAGGTTTACTTCTCCCCCCTCCCCACCAAGCTGATACATCAATTCACTCACATGTTCTTCCTTATGACCAAAGGCATATGGTTTGCAAAGTAACTACTTATAGTTTAGGAGGCTGCCAGTAAACTCTGGAACTCTGGATAAAGGATTGGGATGGGTTTTGTTTCCCTGTATAAATGCTAACTTTCAAAAACAACACAAAAAGAAGTTAAGCAAGGAATCCACTATCACTGTTACTATTTGATACAGCACTACAAATTCTACCTATAGAGATAAAAAAAAAGAAATTCAAGGAATAAGCACCGGCAAAGAAGAAACTAAATTATCTCTTTCTACAGATGATATGATGATGTACTTAGAGAACCCTAGACAGTCAATCAAAAATTGATCACAACAATCAATAACTTCAGCATAGTTGTAGGACATAAAATAAACCCACATATATCATCTGCATTTCTATATATTACCAAAATGAGCCAGAAGGGAAAGACAGAAAGAGCAAGTCTATTTAAAATTAACTACAGAATGTATAAAATACTCAGGAGTCCACCTGCCAAGATACAAATAGGAACTCTATGAATACTCTTTACAGAAATAAAGAGGTACCTAAATAACTGGATGAATCTTAATTGTTCATGAGTAGGTCAAGTGAATATAATAAAGATAACAATACCACCAAAATTACTCTACTTATTCAATGCCATACCAATCACACTACTGAAGGATTATTTTACAAGCCTAGGAAAAATAATAACATTCATCCAGAGGAATAAAAAGTCAAGAAAGTAAAAAAGGAAATAATGAAAAAAAAAGGGAAAGAAGAGGGAGCGCAGTAACAGATCTCAAACTACACAAAAATGCAACAATCATCAAAACGATTTGGTACTAGGTAAGAAAAAGAGAAGTTGATCAGAGGAACAGACTAAATACATAATATACAGAAAGAAAGGAGTCTACTAGCCTAGTATTTAATAAACCCAAAGGCCTTGCTACTGCATTAAAAACGCAACTGAAAATCAGTTTGGAAGAAACTAGGTACAGATGAACATTTCATGCCATATCCTAAGATGAGCTCCAAATAGGTGTAAGACTTAGGCATAAAGGGTAGCACCATAAGCAAGTTAGAGAATCAAGGAAGAAAATACCTTTTTAATGGATGTGGGAAAAATATGGCTATGGATCAGGGAAAAGTCTATCCACAAACAAGGGATAGAGAAGACCACAGAAGATAAAACAGACAATTTTGATTACATAAAATTAAGTTTTTGCAAAAACAAAACTAATGCAGCTAAAATTAGGAGGGAAATAGGCACAAAAAATCTTTGCAGCTAGTTTCTTCAAAAAAGGTCACATTTAGAAGAAAAATAAAGAAATGATTCAAATTTATAAGAATGAGAATATGAACAGGAGTTTTTAATATGCTCCAAATTACTAATGATTAGGGAAATGGAAATTAAAGCAACTCTGTAGTTCAACTTAACAGATAAGCTTAACAGATAAAGTTGGAAAAAAAGGCAAATAACAAATGGAGGTGCAGCAGAACAAAAGGCAGACTGATGCATGATTGGCAGAGCTGTGAATTGGTACAACCATTCTCAAAATCAATTTGGAATTAAAAAAAAATCCCCTAAGTAATTTAACCGTTCACTAGGCCTATCGCCCAAAGAGTTCAAAGAAAGAGAAAAAGGAGGCATATGTACAAAAATATTTATTTTCTTTTCATTATAGTAAACTAAGGGGGTGCCCACCAGTTGGGAAATAGGTAAACAAATTATAGAATACAAATTTAATAGAATACTATTATATCATAAGAAATGACGAAAGGGATGCTTTCAGTGAGATCTGGGTAGACTTGTTTAAACTGACAAAAAGTGAAGTAAGCAGAAGAAGGAGAATGATTTATAACAACACAGTAAAAAAAAAATTGAAAGACCTATGTTATCAACACAGTGTTCAACCATGAATGTAGAAGACTAATGATGAGTTATCCTACCCAGCTCCAGACAGAGAGGTGATGAACTAAAGGTGCACAACTGAGACATGTATTTTTTAGACATGGTCAATGCAGGAGTTTCTTTTGCTTGACTTTGCATATCTGTTATAAGCCTTTGTATTTATTTTTTTATTTTTAATGAGAAAAGGGGGAAAAGAGAGGGAGAGAAAAAAAGAAAATTTAATTTAAAAAATTTAAATTTAAAAAGTTCACTGGCCCATATGGAGACTGAATTCTCATTAACAGTACCATATAGCCATATGGGCTACCCAGACATTGTTGGCTCATCAAGGGCAGAAATCCCAATTTATCTGCATAGAATCATAGAATGCTAGAACTGGAAGCTTCTTGAGTTCATCAAGACTGACTTAAGTAGCTGACAATGTGTAACATGTAGAAAAGAAGAACAGGCATAGGGTGGGGGGGGAGTGGCAGATAATGACAGCAGTACAAGTATCTGAAGGGCTTTCATGGAAAAAAAGGAATAAACTCATTTTGGCCCTGAAGGGAAGAGCTAAAAGTGGTGGGGGAATGTTGTAAAGAAGCAAATAAAAGACAGAGATAAAGAAACACTTTAAGCACAAAAGGTACCTAAAAGTAGAACAGACTGCCTCTAGAGTTGGTGGCTTCTCTCCCGCTATTAAGTCTTAAATAAAAAGTTGGATGACCACTTGTTGGATATGTTGTAGAGAGAATCCTCAATCAGGTCTGGATTGGACTAAGTAGTCTCTGAGGACCCTTCACAGTCTGAGATTCTGCAATTCAGTGAAGAGACTTGCTCAAAGGCACTGTTAAGAACAGAATTGGGACTAGATCTCCCATGTGCTAATCATTACATCTCACAATGCTTTTATTCTTTTCTCCCAATAGCACTTGAGACAAGATGAAGCAACCTGTACATAATATATTCTTACTGTAAGTAATATAATAAAATAGGTTTGTATTCCTGCTTTCTGAGCAAAGCCACCTTAACTGAGAGGTTCTAAATGGATAAAAGACAACGAATAATTATGAAAGTGTTAGTCATTAATATGAACCAAATGTATTACCCAGTGTTAACAACCTAGAGTTTTTTGTATCAGTTGCCAATTCAAAAAATTAAATCTTTTGTATGAATGAGGCAATTGCTGGTAAGATTATGGGAGATTGTAACTTTAAATCCACTTAGGAAATTAAATGACTACTATTCTTTTTTCTGTTTCTTTTCTTTTTTTTTTGGCTGTGAGCATCTTCCAAACCATATTTAGAAAGGCAATGAAAGCTTCATTACTAGAGGTTAAATACTATTACGACAAATCCAAAACAATGAACTCAATGCAATAAAAGCCTTTCAAAGTCCTTGCTAATAGGTCATTCATTTCACAAATATTTAATGTAACAAAATGCCAACTCAACAAAAAGAATAAGGCTGTCCAATGGAAGAATCCATCTACAGGTAGATTTAAGTCAAATTTCTCAAATTCCTCTTTCCCAGAGTCAAGATGGCAGATTAGAGGCAACCCAGTTGAGCTCTCAACATCCCCTCGCCCAAATTACTTTAAAATAACACCTCAAATCAAATTCTAAAGTGGCACAGTCAACGAAAGATCAAGATGAGACATTCTTCCAGCCTCCCAAAAAAACCTGATGAGGTGGCGGAAGAAATCTGTGATACTGGGGTAGAAGCCTGCCCACAGCCAACACGCATGGCGGCAATGATGGCCGCCGCAGCAGCAGCTTTGGGAGCTCTCAGCCCACAGACTATAATGAGGTGGAATGACTGGTCAGAAAGAGATTACAGGAGCCCCTCTGCTGGCACCAGGGACAGCTGGCACTGACTGGCAACTTTATTGCCCAGATGTCGTTCTGGGTTGCAACTCTAGGGCAAAGAGGAGCTGTAGGGGTAAGTCACAAGGAAGAAGGGGCCCTGGTTGCAGTTCCAAGGCAAAGAGGAGTCCTAGCACTTGTGGCTGCTGAGGACCAGGGATCCTTCCTGGGTAATGACCAGAATGCAGACTACGAGATCAGGGACCACACCTCTCCCTGCATCAAAACACTGTGGAAGCACAAAAACTTGCAGACCCCCAGAACCAGCTCTGAAAACAGCAGCATGAGAGAGCCTGAAGCTTAGGACAGTGGCTTCCTACCCCCAGGTTAGTAGAACCCAACTTTAACATACAGTTCAAAGTCAAGAAAGGGCTGGGAAAATCAGCAAACAAACAAATAAAAAAGAATTTGACCATAAAAAGCTGTCACAGTGGCAGGGAAGACAAAACATAAACTCAGAGGGTAACAACATGAAAACAGCTACAAACAGATCCCCCCCACCCTCAAAGAAAAATGCTAATTGGACCCAAAACCAACAAGAATTCCTACAAGAGTTATAGAAAGCAAGAAGAGCTGAAGAAGAAAAAACTAGAAAAGACATGAGTGATACAAGAAAATTATAAAAAGAGAAATAACAGGTGGCAAAATGAGCACAAAAATATTGAAGAAAATAACACCTTAAAAAAATTGGCCTAATGGTAAAAGAAGCACAAAAATTCACTAAAGAAAAGAACTTAAAAAACAGAATTGGCCAAATGGAAAATGAGGTACATTCACTTGCACTGAAGAAAATAATTCCTTAAAAATTAAAATTGAGCAACTAGAAGCTAATGATTCCATGAGGTATCAAGAAAGAATAAAACTAAGTTAAAAGAATGAAAAAATTGAAGAAAATATGAAATATCTCATTAGAAAAAGAACTGACCTAGAAAATAGATCAAGGAAAGACAGTTTAAGAATCACTGAACTTCCTTCCTGAAAGCCAAAATCAAAAAAAGAGGCTAGATATTATATTTCAAGGAATTATCAAGGAAAATTGCCCCAATATCTTAGGCCCAGAGTGTAAAATAGAAATTGAAAGAATCCACTGATCACCTCCTGAAAGAGATAACAAAAGGAAAATACCCAGGAATACTATAACCAAATTCCTTCAAGCATCAAGGAAGAAACAATTCAAATATCGCAGAGCCACAGTCAGGATCACACAAGATTTACCAACTTTAACATAAAGGAGCACAGGGCTTGGAATATGATATTCTGGAAGGCAAAGGAGCTAGGATTACAACCAAAAATCACCTACCCAGCAAAACTAACTATAATTCTTCTGGGGAAAAAATGGATTTTTAATGAAATAGAGGATTTTCAAACATTCCTGATGAAAAGACCAGAGGTAAATAGAAAATTTACATTCAAAGAAAAGACTCAAGAGAAGCATAAAAAGGTAGATATGAAAGAGTAAGCATAACTGTCTCAATAAAGTTAACCTGTTTACATTTGTGTAAGGGAAGATGATATATGTAACTCCTAAGAACTTTATCATTGTTAAGGCAGTTAAACAGAGTTTAAATAGACAGAGGGTATGGATGTAAGTCTACTATGTTGCAATGATCTAAAAAAAAATGAAGCATGACAAAGAGATGCACTGAGAGAAGGGGAAAGGGACAGATAGAATGGGTAAAATTTTCTCCCATAAAAGAGGGATGCAAGGAAAAGCTTTTACAGTAGAGGGGGAAATGGGGAGGCGGGGGAAGAGGAGTCAGGCAATGCTTAACCTCACTCTCATCAGAATTGGTTCAAAGAGGGAAGAATATAAATACATACTCAGTTGTATATAGAAATGTAACATGCCCAATAGTGAAATAGGAGGGAAAGAGATGAAAATAAGGGAGTCAGTGTTTAGAAGCAAAATAGACTTTTGAGGAAGGAAAGAGGGAGAGGGAGGGAGAGGAGAGAGAGAGAGAGGGAGGGAGGGGAGGGAGAGAGAGAGAAAGGAGGGAAGAGAGGGAGGGAGGAAGAGGGGAGAGAGAGAGAGAGAGAAAGAAGGAGGGAGGCGGAGAGAGAGAGAAGAAACAGAAGAAAACTGGATTGAGGGGAAACAGTAGTCAAAACTGTGAATATGAATGGGATGAGCTTACCGATAAAATAGAAGTTGAAAGCAGAATGGATTAGAAACTGAAATCCAACAATATGTTGTTTATAAGAAACACACTTGAAATAGAAAGACACACAACAGAGCTAAATAAAGGGCTAGAGCAGAATCTAATATGCTGCAGCTAAACTAAAAAAAGGCAAAAAAAATTCATGAACTCAGACAAAGCAAAAGCAAAAACAGACCTAATTAAAAGGATAATCAGGGAAATACATTTTGCTAAAGGGTACCATAGACAATTAATACAAAAATATTTACAGTAAGTTTCTCTAATAAAGGTCTCATTTCTCAAATATACATTGTAGAACTGAGTCAAATTTATAAAAATAAGAACAATTCTCTGGTAACTGGTCAAAGGAGATAAATAGGCAATTTTCAAAAGAAGAAATCAAAGCTATCTATTGTCACATGAAAAAATGCTCTAAATCACTTTTGATTAGAGGAAGGAAAATTAATGTTGAAGCAACCACCTCACATCTATCAAAGGAACAAATGCTGGAGGGGAAAAAGGAAAAAAACAGAAAGAACCGTTGGTGGAGTAAGGAACTGGTTCAACCATTCTGGAGAACAATTTGGAACTAGGCCCAAAGAGCTATGAAACTGTGCATAGCCTTTGCCCCAGCAATACCAGCAGTAGGTCTGTATCCCAAAGAGATCAAGAAAAAGGAAAAGGACTTATATATACAAAAATATTTATAGCAGCTCTTTTTTGTAGTGGCAAATTACTGGAAATCAAGGGAATACTCATCCACTGGGGAACGGCTGAACAAGTTGTGGCATGTGATTGTGATGGAACACTACTGTACAATAGGAAATGACGAGGGGCGAATGGGTTCAGAAAAACATGGCAAAACGTAAATGAACTGATGCCAAGTGAAGTGAGAAGAACCAGGAGATCACTGTGCACAGTAAAAGCAATGTTGTGGGGATGATCAACTGTGAAAGATTTGGCTACTCTGTTGAATACAAATGACCCAAAACAATTCCTAAGGATTCATTACAAAAAAAAATGCTATCTACCTCCAGAGAGAGAAGTGATGATCTCTGAGTGCAAACTGAAATATAATTTTCTCATTTTCTTTTTCTTCCTTTTTTAAAAAAAATATGGCTAATATAGAAATGTTTTTACAGGATATCACATGTATAATGGACATCATATTGCTTGCCTTCTCAGTGGGTGTGAGGTGTGAGAGGAAGGGAGAGAATTTGGAACTCAAGATTTAGAAAGAAAAGAATATTAAATAAATAATAAAATTTTTAAGAATATTTTTAAAAATGCAAATTTAATAAAAATGTCTCTCTCCTAGAGAATTTGGAAGTATGAACAAGAGGCTTATAAGTGATATTTCTACATACATGCTGTACTCCTACTCTTAATATCCTGCATCACAAGTGTAGCCACCTTCTAAAGTACTCACTTTACCTGGGTCATATGTCTCATCACATCAGTTCATCTCTGATCGCCTAAGCCCAAATTCCTTTCCTTGAACATCATTTTCTTATATGTGTTGTTTATCCCTATTAGAAGAAAGAGGTCAGGGGCTGTTTCTCTTTGCGTATTTGTATCCCCAATACTTGGCCCAGGACACAGAGTAGGATAATAATAAACAATTATTATTTATTCACCTCTTAACCATTTATTCATCCATCTCAACTTTTTCACCTGTAAAATGGGAACGATAATAATTACACTATCTGTGCAGCTAATTATGTTACCGGGGAACAGAAAGCACTTTGTAAATTATAACGTACTATATAAATACGGGCATTTAAAATTATTTTTATTAGAGCCATCACCTCCCTTGGCTGGTTCCCACCCATAGTAAGCCTGCCTTGAGAACACACATACTCTACAAAGCGTGAACCGGAGTAGATGGAGAAACACCAAGTGGGACATCCTCACAGTATAAGTATACCCAAACCACCGACCAATGTTAAAGAATCCTGCAAAACATCAAGAAAGCAAATACTGAAGGAATAAGAAAAAAAGACACCCTTATCACATCACCAATGACCCCCCTGTACAGGAGAAACAACATGGGAGATAATTGAGGATCTTCGTGAACATGGGGTGATCATACGCTAAGAATGAGAGACAAGAAATAGCCTGAGTCACTAAGAAGAAAAAAAAGAAACCCTATAGCACAGGGGATGTTCTTAGCCTGAGGTATTTTAACTTGTACATGTGTATATTTGTGTATGTATATGTACATGTATATGTAACTAAGGGAGGGCCATCATGACACAAAAAAGTCAAAAATCCCTGCTAGAGTGTCATGGGTAGATATTTTGTGGATAATCCGTAGGAAGAACACATGGACAATAAGTGGCAGAATGTAAGGAGGCATGGTGGCCGGGACTGCAATTGGCACTACTGAAGGGAGTGCCAACACTGATGAAATCATAGATTCATGAACATATCAAGTATCAACCTCCATTCAAATCTACTGACTGCAGTACAAATCTACTGACTATACAAATTTGTCAAATTTCTTCACACAGAAGAGACCCCGCTATAAGTCCTTCAAACTCCAAATCATGCAAATTTGATTTAATGCCATCAGCACACTTTAAATCTGTTATGCTAGTATTCAAAAATTCATTGTTTTAATATTAGACTGAACAAGAACCCACCTCAATGTCATCCCCATGCAAATCTACCATGAACTCCTTAATATTCATGTCACTGCTTTAAATGTGTTTTATGTCACTAGTTCATCTCATGACAAATAAATAGTCCAGGCCCCATAGGAAATGTACTAGTCAACCTGTTTATCTGGCATGTGCAGGAAGTGATAAAATAGAAAATTCTAGGTGAAACTCATTTTGAGGTTTAATGAATTCTGTTCATGTGAAAACCCACTGTTGGAAGAAATTTCTCAGTAGCTTATACTCTGATGAAGCATAGTTAAAAAAACTAAAGTATCAGAGGCCAAAGTGAAAGAGTTATTTTCAGGTTACATCATCTTGAGTTTGATTAGAGAGTCTTTTTGCTTGATAAAACTGGGAAAAAATGACGGTTATTTTCCATTTCCCCTTTATTATTATAGATGGTTAAGCTTGAAATAATACTTATTCACCCCAAACCACTTTTATCTTATGCTTCATCATGAGCCCAAGCCATAATTACATGTGGCATGTTATAGAGAATGATGACCAGCTGTTCTCCATTTCCCCTTACAAACAGAAGAAGAATGAATTGGGCTTAAAATGCACAAGGAATTATCTGGGTTAATTAAACAGAAGAACTTCCTGAGAGCAAAGGGTACTAAGAAATGGAGAAGGTTACCAAGGGAGAGGACTACATCTGCTTTCCTGAAAGTCTTTCAGAAACAAACAGTACAAAATTGTTTAAGTCATTGGTCCCCAATCAATAAGGAGGCTGAGATATATTGGTTGATCTTAAAGCTTTATGGGATAGATCTCCAAGATACTGCTGATGTCACGGCCTCTCTCTGCCACTGTCCCCCACTCCACCCCCATTTTCTCCTTCCTTACCCTTACCTCAGCACATATTCCCATGCCCTCTCCCACCCTTTCCCATTTTAGCAGAATCATTTCAAAGCTCTGAGGATAATGGAAAATGCCTCCTCAGTAAAAAGGTGGAGATACCTGTTAAAGTGATACTTGAAATTAGAGGCAGGGATTAATCACTGTTTCTGATGGCAATATGTTGTCAAAATTGTGCATCACAAGGAAAAAAAAATCTGTTATAACTTTAATTATGTGCTTCCACACATTCTGCTTTCAGAAAGAAAGAAAGAAAAATAACTTAAAGGTCATTTACTTCACATCCTAGGATTCATACATTTGGAAGCTTGCTCCAAGAGGAAGGACCTTGACCTGAGAAGATACCAAGCAGAGAAAGTAATTACTGGAGTTTGTGTCACAAGCTGACACCAGAGGGCTGCCTGAGTTCAGAACATTCAAGCTGAGCAGTCATTCCAGCACCCTGAGGCTACTTAGGGGAACGCTAAGGGCCTCTTGTGGACTATAAGAACAACTGTGGGGACGGAGGAAGGGAGGAAGGAAGCAAGGGAGGAAGGGAGGAAGGAAGGAAGAAAGGAAGGAGGGAAGGAGGGAGGGAGGGAAGGAGAAAAGAAGGAGGGAGGGAAGGAAGGAAGGAAAGGAGGAAGGAGGAGGTTATGTTCCTTCTGAACATAACATAATGCCCTCTTCTGTACTCATTCACTTTTACAAAAAATCTATCTTTTTCATGATAGCATATAGTACTGTCAGATAAATAAGAGTGTAACAAAAAGGAAAATATTGAGGCTGAAGCATGCAATCAGCCTATTAAGAGTTGCATGCTACAAATTTGTCTTTACACTGAAGAAGTTAGTTTAAGTCTTAAGCTTAGAGTCTTATTCCCCACTCCTGAAAGACTTGAAAATGTGCTACATACTATTATAAACAGGAAGCAAAGATTCTGGGGTAAAAGTGAATGAACATACAAAACAAGAGCTAATCAACTACACAGAAGGTTAAAAGATATTTCACTCTAAAGTCAGTGAAATTTATGAATGGCTGTATTTGGTCACAGTGTTAGATCTAAGATGTTGACTACTGACCGCATTAAAGAATTAGGTCAAGAGAACTTATGGGAAAAGGCTAAATGGATAATTTTTTATTTTATGTTTTAGCCTAGCAATCATACAGCAATCAAAAGTGCTCTTCAATACTGCTATCTAAGCTACTCTTCATTTCCACAAGATTAGAATTTCTATCTCACCAAGGGAGACTTAGACTATACAAAAGGAAGAATGTATTGACAGATGTAAATTTTAGACAATGGAACAGAACCTAAAGATGAATTAATAAGAAACATAATCTATCATGGGCTAAATTTTTCAGAAAGACAGATGACATGACAGCATAGCATGAATAAAGAAACGTGATATACGGAGCTGCAGTATAGAAACAGGAGCACGTTTACAAACCAAAATTGTTGAAGTATAGCACCTAGCATACAGTTTTACCTAGAAGACTGCCCTGACTTCGGCGATATTTACAGTTGTTATGACTTGCCCTTGGCTGATGGTGGCCTGCTGCCATCATAAATCTTTCTGATTGAAAACCCTATTTGTGGGAATTAGATCCATTTCAATGGCGTGTTGTAGCTAGGGGTTTGGACTTATGCTGAGTTATCCCTCCTAAAGTTCACACAGAAATGACACAGATTGGGTCCTAAGAACACAGTACATGGGTCAAGGTTCTGTGAATCGTGGTAACTGACATAATATTATAGGAAGTGGCACAACCTAATGTAGTCTTATCTACCATGAAACAGACTGACGGGGGAAGTGGCAGGCTAAGTACTGTTGCCTCCCTCCCCACAATAAGGGAGAAAAAAGAGGGGGACAAAAAGGGTCATTGAAGCTTTTTTTCTTAAATATGCAGAAAAGAACATAAGGAAGTTCAGAAGGAAACAGTTAAGAATAGTTTGGAAAGTAACATGTTAAATGCAAGCTGTCATAATATAGATTCATAGATTCTCATATAATTCTCTTATGTTTTATTTTGTATATGGAAATGTTCATGAGGAGGTGTTTGTTAAATTTAGAATAATTTTTTTTTAAAGAAACTGACAGTGAAACTATTCCATCATGGAAAGCAAGTGAAACGCGGAGATAACAGGTATTTATCTTTATCACATGGAACTGTTTAAATATATTTTCTATTCAGAAACCATATGTAGGTGTGGAGTTAAGCTGGTCATAGACAAAATACACAATGAACCTCTACTTTTCTAGACTCCAAACCATCATCATCATTATAAGTTCACAGATTTAGAACTGAAAGGAACCTCAGAAGACAAGTCCAACTCCCTCATTTTATAAATGAAGAAAATGAAGGCCAGAGAGGCTCACAGAATCAGATTTAGAGCTGGAAGGGACCTGAGAGACCACCTAGTCCAACCCCCTCATTTTACAGGTGAAGAAACTGAGGCTAAAAGACACTCAGTGTTGTGCACAGGGTTATAGAGCTTTAATAGCATCTCAGACAGGATTTGGACCCAGGTTTTCCTTATTCCAAGTCCAACACTCTCTCTACAACACCAAGCTGTCTCTCTCACTGTCAAGAGAGCCCAAGTATTCCACTGCCACCTTTGTGATTTCAGAGAGAGGAAGGCCTCCCTAAGGAAAAATATAAACAAGAATCACCCAGGCTGAGCAGGCTAGGATCTGCATCGTTGGAGGGAACTTCCAATTTCATAAAATCACAGATCCCTTTGAGGGTGAATAGACTTAATTTGTAGCAGGGTATTTCTGTAGCTTGGGCACTATTTCTCAGTGCTTCAGGCAACTCTATAAAAAAAAAACCATAAGTTGCAGACAGCTGATCTGAATTAATGGAAAGGGATTTCCCCACAAGGGACATCCCTACACCATGGAAATCACAGGGCCAATCCTCTCCACCTTAAAGAGGAGAGAGGGAGAGAGGGAGAAGGAGAGGGAGCTTGCACAAGCAAGGGGAAATTTTTACCTATGGATTTCTATAGTGTTGAATAGAATACCTTCCTTCATCCTGTCTCCTCAGCTCCACTGTAGTGACCTCAATCAATACATCGAAAGGAAAGTTTCACTTATTGGGGCCCAGACCATGAAAGCACATTGTCACCCCAACATTCTCAAGTAATCTTGGGATTACTTAACCCTTTACACATCTTTCCATTAAACACACCTTGGCATCTTCTCTTTCCCTGGGGCCATCATAATTTCACCCCCATGTCATGTCTTAACTTTCTATTGCCTTAATCCCTGCCACACAGAAGGAGGATTAGAGGAACACAGATTGAGAGCCAGAAAGGATGTTGGAGTATATCTTTTCCCTCTCCTTTATTTTAAAGAAGAAACCAAGAATCAGAGAGGTTAAATAATTTTCCCAGATACTAAGTGGCAGAGCATGATCTGAATACAGATCTGATTCCAAATCTAGCAGCATTTCTACCAGCCTATGCTGCTCTATCTTTGTCACACACACACACACACACACACACACACACACACACACACACCCATCCTGTAACAATCCCTGCCTTACTCACACATTCATTTACCTCATCTACCTGACTCCAGACTCCTTCTTCCTCTATCTGCGACTTTTATTATGCCTTTTCTCCATTCCAATGAAAATAAACTCCCCTTCACCATGAACATCTTTCTCTTATGAACATTCCACCATGCTTCATTTACTGAAAGCTGACTTTCCCCTGAGGACTCCACATCTGTTGCTACTCTCTGATACTGGGCAATACTCTTCCCCCTACTAACCCCCTGCTTCTATATCACAGGGCCCGGAGGTGGAGTCATACCACTCTTTGCTCCACACTTCACTTCCAGGCCATTGCTCATCTACTAGCATCCAACAATCTCTCCTTTGAAGTTTACACTATGCAAAAATATAACATGAGTCAAGTATCATCAACCTAGACCTCTTCTCTCAAAGTGTAAAGGAGCATAGAGACAGAAACAGCCAAAGGAATTGTATCAACCTGTGTGTTCATCTTTATCTAGTTTATGCATAACCTTCTCACAATTTAATCGTGGTTCCTGTAGTCTAAGGTGCCTAGGGTTTCCTCATCCTAAACAAACACATTTCTAAAACAAGTTGGCTCCTTTTGTTTACTCTGGAATAGAAAACAATGTAAACTCCAGAAGTCATTCAGGACATTCTACCATCCTAGCAGAGTTAGCCAGCTCCTGGCTGGACATTATCTGTGCTGGGATATGTATTGAATTAGGACAAAGGGGATCCAGGTGGCTATGTCTCAGTCTGGCACATATTCTCATTCTATCCTTTGTTTCAATAAATTAAAAACAGGAAAATTCCTATGACTACATCTCCTCCCTCTTTCTTAAAGCCAGAAGCAAACGATACCATTCCACCAGCTTCACCCACTAATCTCCAGGATGTTACTTCACCTTTCTTAACAACTTTGGAAACTGGCTCAGTCTTCTTCATCTCTTCTCTCACCATCACTGAGAGATGTCAATATGCCTGCTGATGACATTTTTAGTACCTTGTCCTTGAATTTCCCACCAGCTATAAATGATATTTCTACTTTTACTGTACAACAGCATGGTGATACGCTAGATCTCCATTTGCTCAAAACGGCTCTGCATCCAACATACTGAACTTTGAAATGCCCCTCTGTGAATCTCCTGCCCTCCTACCTCTCCCCCTCGCTTCATCCTATCGTGCCTATTCCTTGAACTGAAGGTCCCTTGTTCCAAATCTTTCCTGTTCTTCCAGTCTATCCATCCTGCCTTGGCTTCACTTTCCTTTCCTTACCTGGTCTTGATCCTATGATCAAGATAATTCTCTTTCCTTCACCTTTGCCACCGTGACCTCCCACTATCTGTTTGGTTTTTTGCCATGCTACCCTTTAAATCTTGGTAACTCCTGATATATACCTTCTCTCCTTCTGTGCCCAGACTACAAGACGTTATAGAAGGAATATTAAAAACATGATTAGCTCCACTACAAATGTATGATAGGTACCTCCCTGCTGCATGAGAATCCATTTGCTCTTCACTTATTGGCTTTCTACCACAAAACCTGGGTTGCAAATCTTGGCTATGCTGTTTACTACTTAAATGACCTTAGGTTTAGTATTTAGCCTCTAATGAACCTCATCTCTTGAACTTTAAAATGAGGCTACTCACTTCTCTTCTTCCATTGCCTGTTTCTCCCCTTGCCTCCTACTTTACTCTGAACACTGAAACAATCCGATCGGAATCACTTCAAGTCTCCTGCTCTACATCTTTGTGACTCTGAAATTTAAAAGATTCTTCTTTTGTAAGGGCTCAACAAATGCTCATGGATTGATTGTTGACTGACATTCCATCGTCTTCATCTCCCTCTCCTCCTTCCTTCCAGTGTCTAAGGTAGAGGAAGCTGCCTTATCCAGGTGTGTACTACAGCCAGGTCAAACCTGCTTGGAGACACAATTGTTAAATTTCCAACGTAAATACATACACTTGGAAATGTGCAAACATCACAGATTAGGGCTTGATTTGTTTTTATTCCCAGACTTAAGGATAAATAATGAAGATTAAACTTTAAAGAGTGCCTTGTGTGAAATGTGTATATGGATATGCATGTATAAACAAATAAATAAAAACATATATATATATATATATATATAGAGAGAGAGAGAGAGAGAGAGACAGAGAGACAGAGAGACAGAGACAGAGAGAGAGAGACACACAGAGAGAGAGAGAGACAGAGAGAGAGAGAGAGAGAGAGACAGAGAGAGAGAGACAGAGAGAGAGAGAGAGAGACAGAGAGAGAGAGACAGAGAGAGAGAGACAGAGACAGAGAGAGAGAGAGACAGAGAGCACATCCCTGGCTACAGCCCATACTTGTACTCTCCATTTTCTCCTGTCTCCTTTGTGATCTTGCTTCATCAACGATCTCCTCATCTTATGCATCTTTACTCTTTCCCTCTACCTTCCCCTTGGTGGGGAAGGGAGTGGGGAGAAGGGAAAAGACATTTCTATGTGATCTACTATGTGCAAGGCCTGTGCTAAGCTCTTAACAAATATTTTGTTTGCTGCTCACAACAAACTTGCAGGGTAAGTGCTATCATAATCCCTATTTTACAGCTGAGGAAACTGAGGCAAGCAGAGGTTAAGTGACTTGCTCAGGACCAAAAAGCTAGGGAATGTCTTCAGTTCAGACAAAGAAATGCTCGAACTTCCCAAGAAATGGTGCAAAAAGTAAATTCCCTATCCCATTGGGAACTACATTTCCCATGACACTGCAGATTCCAAGAGTCAGGACTGATAACAAGTAGTCTAGAATTCCAGTTGCCTTAGGATGGCATACTGGTAGCAAGGAGATGTCCTCACAGGAACAGAGGCTACAAAGCAGAGAATTCCTATACTCAGGGAGCAACCAGAACCAGAACTTACTAAGAGAGCAGACCGTCAGACAAGCTGAGAAAGTAGGTAGATGGACTGGAGCAGAGGCTCCAGAATTGGGTTGTTTTAGAAGTTCCCAGTTTCATACTGTCCTGGAAGCTTGAATCATGTGACATATACTTAACAATAAATACCAGTGTACCCCCATGATCATGAATTAAAGAGAGACTAAGAATATGGTGGCTCTTTCATCCTGAGCAAAATGTGAGGTTTGACCTCGATGATTTCTAAGGTCCCTTCTAGCTAGAAATCATATATCTTAGGAACTTTTTGCTTCTCCAAAGAGAAAGACACCTAGGGATGGGGGAGGGCCTGAAGTATAGGGACCCAGGACAGCTGAAGAGTTTGTCTTCAGTCTCTTTTCCATTCCATAAGCCTGATAACACACACTTGAGTCACTCACCCATCATGTCATACAAAAAGCTGTGGGCAAGAACCCAGACTAACAGACTGTTTCAGCTACCTCGATTAGTTGCTAAGCAACCACTTCATTGGAAACCTCCTCTCATCAAGACAAAACAGAATGGTTCAGATGAATGTGTGCTAGCCAGAATGTTTCAATGGGCCAGTTCCACAGACACCAGGCTGTTTCTCCCTAGAGAAACTTCTCTGGGGGCTACTATGTCTCTAAGAGATATGTGCAAAGTTTCTTGACTCTATAGCACATAAAGAATTTTTTAAAATTGAGGAACATGAAAATAAAGAACTTGTTCAAATAATAAGGAAATCATCATATTTCTGGTCACGTGAAAAGTTATGTTATCTTGTCTTTCACTTTCTTGCAGTAAAAAATGGATCTACCTTCAGTTGTTACGAGAATGACTTATTCACGTAGAGTTTTGTTACATAGGTCGGCTGTGCAAATATTTTCATGGCGTTCAGCTGGTACAAAATGAAACTGAAATGGGGGTGGGGAACAAAATAAAAACCCCCAAACAAAATATTTGAACCTGCTTCTCCCATAACAATTTGTAAGCCCCACTGCAGTTAATTATCAAAAGGGTAAAAGTATTACTGACCCTACGGTCATTTTTTTCACTATTATCTACCAATCAGATCAGAGCTGCAAATTAACCAACATCCATGACAGTATCAGTATCAGAAAGAACTGCACAAATGAGATGTGAATATAATGTAATAAGGCTGATTTCATAAGCCACGCATGAAAATCAGTTTCATTACTTTACAATCATATCTCTTTAATAGGAAAAAAATATAATTCAACCTTTCAATGCCATGTGGCCACACTAGGAATCAAATCAACACCAGATGGGTGAATTAAAAGCAACTATTCAATAAGCGTCTGAATAAGCCAAAAGTATGAACAATTCTCAGTGAATCAGTATCCTATAAAGATGCTAAACAGAATCATGGCATATAGTCTAGATCCAAAGATTATTTAAAGTAAAGTATCTAACTTAATCATTAGATGCTGCTTTTATAATGAAGCAGCTGCCTCCACCTCAACTCAAATTAATTTCCAGCAGATTAAAAATTCCATCAACCATCTTATTCTTCAGTCAAACCCATGGTTTTTTTCCTCTTAGTTGAAAAAGAAAGTTACCCTACATCTATGATGTATTTTATATTAGTGTGTTGTTGGTCTTTCAAAACTGGCATATTAGTTTCAAATGGCACAAAAATCTGTATTTCAAAGGCAAAAAGAATGCAATGCAAAAGTGATGAAATGATCTTGATGTATATAGATATATATGCACATATCTATGCACTTATCATGTTTATACACACATATAAGCATTTTACGTATGTCTTCATTTTTACAGTATTTCTGTTAGGTAGGAGGGAATCCAATGAGGAGGCCAAAGTACTATGAGATCAACTAATCTACTCAAGTTTACATAGTGGTCAAGCGATAAAACTCAGACAACTCTCAAGTCTCTGGTCTATTTACTGTTTTGAATCATTAAAGGGCACCAGACAACACTTAGAAAATTATAAGATACCACACTGTGCAGGTATACAAAAAATTAAATCAATGTGTTAAGGATCTGTGATTTTATCACTTTGATATTCCCTCCACTGGCAAAAAGCAAAACTTTCCTATATCTAGGCAAGTTTTTAAGAGTCGCTCTAACTGAAAATTCATCATAATGTGGTTATGCTGATAATGAGCCTCTCCATACTTTAGCTATACACTGCTTTGTCAGTACTGCACAGCTTCTCAGCGTAGGAAGTGACCACTGGGGCTAGATTCTAGTCTAACCTACACATGAACAAGAATCCCTCCTATAACATAACAGTGGTCATACGGCCTTTTGATTGAAGACTTCGACGGGGAGGAAGGGAAGAGAACATACCAACACAACCAATTCCACTTCTGGATAGTGCTAACTGTTAGGGAGTTTAATCTAAGTATTCTTCTTCGCAACTTCTAACCATGGAGTCCCAGATCTAGCCTTTGGGGTCGAAGCAGAAGAAGCCTATTCCCTCCTGCCATGTGACAGTCTTTCAAACACTTGAAGGCAGCTAGTACATCCCTTCTAAGTCTTTTCTTCTGCAAGCCCATAGATCCTTCCTATGGCAAGGATGTGAAGCCAAATAATCCTGGTTGCCCTCCACCGAATGCTCTCCAGCTTATTAATGTTTTTCCTAAATCACGACATCCAAATTTGAATACAACTTAAGTAATTGTGCAAAAATGAAAATGCAGACAGTCTTTCCAGCTTGTCAGATCCTTCTAATACCTGGGCTCCACTATCACAGCTTCTAAAAACAGAGAGCCACCTCTATGCTACAATGAAGTACTGGAGGAGGATGTTTGTGGAGGATACAATAAACACAAGATTAAAAAATGTATATAATAGTTTATGTGGCAAGAGGAATTTCTCTGGCAATAGTAAGAATCACAGAACTGAAACTCAGTGAGGCCTGCCAAAGGCTTTGTATATTCAGGGCCACCTTCCTGAGAAGCTGCTTTGCCCCCATATCACTGCTATACTCTACCTGCAAAACCTTCAGAGATGATGTCCTGGAAGACCAAAGCTAATCAGTTTTGAAACTACCACTGCCATGGGGTTGTGTTATCCCGATTGGTAAGTGCAAACCAGACTCTAGCCAGATATCTAGCCAGCTCCAGCCCCCCAGCCATTCTTCACCCCAGGTATCTTCCTACCTTGTCCTGCCACTGCTACCCTCCAATGTGACTTTCACAGACTAGGCCCTAATAGAGTTAAGCCATTCAATTTGGGAGCTCTCACCTTGGGGCCATGCTATACTGATTGCTGAATACAAACCTGCCTAGCCTGCTAAATTTGGCTGGCACCAGACTCCCAACAATGCTTCCTCCCAGCTACCTTCCAGTCAGGCTGAGTGCATACCTCCAACCTTTCCATTTTTTGCTCTGGGAATAGTTATCAAATCAAAACTACTATTACATCTGGAATGGGAATATCAACCAACTCCCCTACAGCTCTATTCACCATTCCTCTTACTTCCCAGACCAAAATAACCTTCCTTAGTTTCACTCCTTTTAGAATGTAAACTCTTTGGGGGAAGGAACTATCTCTCTTGTGTGTGTATATGCCCAAAGTTTTAACACATAATAAAAATACTTTTTCATTCATTAAAAGGGAGCAATATAAAACCACCATTAACTGGTGCCTCATTTACAAATTTGAGTCTTAAAAAAACAAAACCTCAATTTTTGATAATCAGCTCACATTTAGAAAGGAAAAATATGTGATTGAGCCATTTAAAAGTGAAAATATCTAGGCTCTCATGTGGCTACGAGTCCACAATACACATAAAATCAAGCTTCCTCTGGTACCCCTTTGCCACTTATGCAGAAGGCAAATGCACAACCAACCATTGTCAGTCATGTGGTACCTACTGGCACTCTTCTGGGCTTCCCACTAAGTGTCAGCTTGAGTGCTTAATTTGGCTCTGCTGAATTTTTCAGGCTATCACTAATGAAGCTATTTTCTGGCTATATCTTAAAACTGATTCTTGTAGCTTTCTACCAGTTAAATGAGTAATTAATAGATAAAAGAGGGAAGGATGCTAACGCACCTCTCAAGGACAGCTCCACTATAACTTAGGTGAAAAAGTGACTTTCTATTCACCTCTCAGGCAGGAATCTCAGTTTAGAAGGATCTGCTTTAAGAAAAAACGTTTCCTCTTACATGATTCCAGGCAACAGCTCACAACCTGCTTAAGGGAGTACAAGCTCCAGGAACTTCAAAGTATCGACGCAGTTGATGTTTGAATGAACACTGGCTTTGCTATTACTGTTGCATAATCACTAATATTTGGACACTCTGATGTGTCTGGCAAAATCTCTCTTTTCTACTCATCTGTATGTATCCCCCAGGGCACCTAGTGCAGCATCTAACAGATAAGAAATGTTTGATAAATGTTATATGAACGAATAGATGTTTACATCCTGGACACAGTGTTTTAAAACACTCAAAAGTCAGGGACTGTGTCTGTTACTTGTTATGTAGTATTTGGAATACCAAAGCCTATTTACACTAACATACTAAGTACTACATGAAGCTGATGACGAAGGAATTTTGAAAATGAATGTTATGAGACTTCTGGGTCACATGACCAACAAGAAGAAAGACAATGCTTTCTCTGATCCCCAAGACCTCTGAAACCCCTCCAAAATGGAAATTATATGCCAAAGGTAAAGCAACTTTAGCTGTTCCCATAGTCTAGGATACCTGGAACATCAAAGAAGGTTAAAAAAAACCCTGAACTTGAATTTACCTGAGCTTACCAGCACTTCCATCCCTACTGCCTACCATGCTACTGCCTTGAGGTGTCGCCAGCAGACTTAAGGATCCAATCCATGGGCTTGCAACAAAACCCAACCCCATACCCCAGCCCTAATCTTCCTCTTTCTAGTGCCATGGAGATCCCAGAACAAGGCTGTGGAAGTCTGCTGAGACCTTGAGGGCCAGTACTGCAGCAATGTTCTGTGCTGCAAAAGATCTCTGTAGGAGAGCAGAAGAATAAAGGATATAGGGCAGTTCATGTGCCTGGGCTTGAGAGAGAGCTCAACCTCCCATCCCACACCCCTTCTTCCATCCCAGAGTCTTAGAGAGTCAAACTGCAAATGGCAGAAATTGGCTGCAGTATCACCAGTGTGGCAGTGCTCTGAACTACCTGACCAGGGAACTGAGGAATAGAAATGGGACAGGACGCCATGTGTGAGGAGGTACTCCACCAAGCCTGAGGGAAAGAGCACAGCATCAACTTAGGGCCATCCCCCCAAAAAAGTAACTTCAGAAAAAGACCAAGGCTAATGAACTGTGAACAGCACGCGAGGCATCTGAGATGCTTTGAGATCCACCCTAAGGAAACCACCACCAGAGTGGAAGGAGTAGGAAAATGAGCAACAGTGGAAAGTAGGGGGGAACATGATAGAAATTACCAAAGATCTTGGGAATAACTCAAAAACTTTGAACACAAGCAGATAAAGCAAGAAAGAAAACAGCAGAAGAAAACATCCCCCCCCTCCTCTGCCCAGGTCTAGTCAACTAGTTCAGGAACCTATGAATAAATATCATAAAACGATGGAAAATCCACCACTTAATGAGACATAGGACGCTGCGGAATTTGAAGAGAACATGGAACCATGACACACTGTTCAAGAGTGCTTTAAAAGAGAACTGAGAACTATAAGAGCAGAATTCATCACCTGAACAGCAAAAATAATCTGCAGAATAGAAAAACTCAAATCTGTGATGGCAAGGTTCACCTAAGAAACAAAAGAGAGAACAATAATGTCCCGCCTTGTGGGAGCAGATGGAACACCTAGGGATAACTGGCACCTGGAGGAGTGGAAGAACATGGACCCAGGGAGGAGAAAAGAAGGTTACCAGAGGGAGGGTATAAATCAGTTTTGGGGTGCATAATGAAGGACATGGTGGGGAAGTGGTCTGCTATGGGGCAGTAATCCCTGTGTGATCTGCAGGAACCAGCATTCTTCTGTGAGTGAGGCGCAATGGAAAAGGAGAAAATGTGTAGAGGAAAGCACCCAGATTGGATACCTTGGAATTGCTTATTCTATGAGGAATACAGAGAACAGAGAGAGACTAGATAATTATAGGAATCATACACCAGAGGATGAGGGGCTAGAGTAGAGAGAAAGAGGATAGATAATGAAGAGAATGAGAGAAATCCTTTCTGGAAAGGGGTACAAAAATCAGTTTCTTTTTTTAATCTAAGGAACAAAACTAGTTTGAGGAGAGAAGAGGAAAGGGAAAATCTACTCGACTAACTGAGAGGGGACAAAAAAGAGAGGAATCTAAAAGCAGGAAAGAAAAAGAAATTCATAAGCAAAACTCCAAAGTGAAAGGGATAAGAAAAAAGACAGGGGAGGCGGGGACCAGGGAAAAGAGAAGAATGACAGGCCAGAGATTTTCCCTTGATGTGCCTTTTGATGCTCCACAAAAAGTCACCTACTTGCAAATCGCCCACACATGTGTGTATGTACACACATACATACACACACACACACACACACACACACACACACACACACACACACACGGGATCTGTGATCTCCTTAAGGTGGGTACTCCCTCCTGTGAAGCACACTGCAATCCATCCATACCATTCCCCTCTGTTTTCCTCTTGCTCAGGTCCACCTACAAATTCATCACAGGGGGATTACCCAAATGTGCTGGGGTTCTTCTTTGAGTTCTATCAACAACAAAAGAGCTCTGTAAAATTATGTAGTCTGTCTGCGTGTCCTTCACTCAGCATGTTTTCTACTTCCCTCTATTTTTCTCTCTTGAAAAAGTCATAAATTCTAGTAATATTACTGTTTCAAAGTCAAAAATTCCAAATCCTAAATTCTTTTTTTCTTTTACTTATGTGGCTATTTTTTCCTATAAAACAGTAGCCCTTGATAGCACAAAATTCCCCTATCCTTGCTCTACTAGCTGTCTTAATGTTAATAAAACAGTGCAGCCAAGCCTAGTCCTATAAAATACTGAGTCTCATTATCTTCCTCTCGGTCCTATTGTTTGTTGGTAAATTGAAGTATCATAATTCTCTCCCCAGAATAACTGCAGAATGTGGAGTTCTGGGTAATTAAACATTATGGTTCACTTAAATTTACCATATATACTGTACAAAAAGTTTTATGCATTGCTATGAGACTTTCTTAGTATCATTTTTTTAAATTAAAAAGTTTTTTTAATATATTTTTACATTGCCTACATTTTCCCATTTCTCCCTGTATTTCTCACCATTCCTTCTCTTACATCAAGATGAAGAATTTTTTTTAAGAGGGAGAAAAAAATTTGGCAAAAATTGATCTACACATTGAAAAAAACCTTACTTTAAATGCAGTGTTTTAACAGACTGCATGTAGCAGACAGCTACCTCAGTATCTTGGCTTTATTAAAATGGGCGCTAAATATTCAAACTTTGAGATACGTGCTCTTTCAGACTCTGTGTTCCATATACTTGAATCAACAAGAATCATATTTACATAAAGGAAATGATTTTTAAAAAAAGGGATAGGGACTAAACCTGTGATTGCATTGTTATAAAGAGCTTCTAGCTGCGGCATTTCCTCTATTAATTCACGTAGTACCTTCTCTGCAACCTATTGCCCTAGACAATGCTGAGAGACTAGGGAGCTTGCCCAGCGTTAGACAACCAGTGATGTCAGAGGCGGCATTTGAACCCAGATTTTCCTGACTCTGAGGCCAGTTTTATCCATTAAACCACACTGCCTCTAATAAAACAGTAACCAGTAACAACAACCCATATTTATGGTTAAAAATGTTTGGCAAACTTTATCTAATTTAATCCACACAAAAGCTCTGGGGAGTTCGCATTAATGTTGTTGTCTCTATTTTGTTGATGGGAGAACTGAAGGATTATCTGACACACCCTGAGTCACATAGCTAGTTAGGGGTAAAGTCTGGGTGGTGCAGCGCTTGGAGTCCTGACCTCAAATTTGGCCTTTGGCACTTACTGTGTGACCTTGGGCAAGTCATTTAACCCTGTTTGCCTCAGTTTCCTCATCTGTAAAATGAAATGGAGAAAGACTTGGCAAACTACTCTGGTATCTTTGTCAAGAAAACCTCAAATGGAGTCACAGAAAGTTGGACACGACTGAAAGTACTCAACAGCAACAGGACTCGAATGCAGGTCGGCTAACTCCAAGTTTAGAGCTCTTTTATCAGGGCAGAATGGGGAGTCAGAACACCTGGGGCCAAGTTCTACACTGACTCACACTTGCTGTGTGACTCTGTATGTCACTTGACTTCTCTGTATCTCGATGCCTTCATTTGTAGAATGAGGGCACAAATACTAAGTCAAACAAAAGATGTTGGTAAAGTCTGATGTGCTAAAGAATGTGAGTTGCTATTAATATTTATACTATGCTGATCTATAGGTAAGGTGCACACTTCTTATCATCTGCCCACCATGTTGTCAAGAGCTTTTAGCTTATACATCAAGGATGACAGTTATATGAGACAGTGCTCCTGTAACATCTGTCACCTGTGGCCTGTTCCACTGACTTGGGCTTCGTCTTCAACCACTATAAACATTAATTTTGGTTCAGTAATGAAGTACCACTGGAGGGCACCATGGGGGGGGGGGAGGGCTTCATCATAAAACTTTATCAATGACTCGAATGAAAACATAGTCAACCTGCTTATTAAATTTGCAAATTCAGCAGGCTGAGAAGGACATAAGAAACTAGAACGCAGTTTCTTGGAGAAACTCATGAAACCATCTGCAGAGGAATGAAGGAGACACAGATTATCTTGGGGAAGGAAGTACTCACACTGATGAAATTGATTTTTTTCTTAAAAACTGAAGTAGTCTGAGAGCATTCATAATTACCCTGGGTCCTAAAGTAATAATTATAAATATCTATTCTCACTACTGAGTGTCACAGTGCAGCACCGGGCCACAGTCCTTCCTGAGTATGCATTCTTTCTTCAAAGGGAAACACCTTTTGCCAGTTGGTGGAAATGATGCATTTATTAGTTTGGATAAATCCATGAAGGCTGGTGAATGAAAGGCTCAAAGAAGAGATGCTTTTAGTTCTAATGAGATCACTAAGAGTGAGACATGTTTATATGTTTCTCTTGCAAACTCTTCATAGATATGAGCTAAGGATGAGGATTTCTGCCTGAAATATTTGGAAAAAGTTTCCTGCAAATTTTTCTCAAGACAAGAAAATAAGAAGCCAAACTAAGTAACTTCCAACTTGAGCTATGGTTTTCACTTATGAATCCCCAAAGGAGCAAAACTCAACATTTTAAGAGCATAAGCTTTCATCACTTTCCCAAAGGAAAAAAATGTATTCATTAATTTATTTTAGAAGCATAGAAGACATACTCCCCGTCCTTGACAAGCAGAAGTTAAAGCTTTAATATCAGTATTTGATATGGGTCACTTTCTGAGTGCCCTCAGAAGATAGGCCATACGTCTTCTGAGAGCTTTGATCACTACTGGATACAGAAATCTCTTACAAGCTTGAGGCCATTCTGTGAAATTTTGGGTGAGCCTTCAGCTGTGTGCAGCATTCAGTTCAATTTCACAAGCATTTTTAAAACAACTAATGGATACCAGTTACTGTGCTAGGTGACAGAGACACAACAACAAAAATGAAACAATTCCTGCCCTAAGAAAATCTGTCAGTCCTTTGCTAGTAAAGAAAAGTCCCTTGAAGAAGATGGGATTTCAAACCATGTCAAGACGAATCGGGAAGGATATGAGCTTTGGAGTAAAAGTTGTTGACCCTACCTGAAAACGTTAGGGACTTTCTCATAGGTAGAAGCCACTGAAGATGCGGAGCGCGATGGTTATAGTGAGGATGTGGGACTTTCGGCTTCAAGGAGAAAAGGTATGTTGCTCCAGACTTTCAAAATTAACTTGCTATTTCATAACTATAGTCAACAATGGGTCAATCACATATTAGTACTCGCCATGCCAGATGACATCAAGGAAAGGACAAGGTGTGACCCATGGAATAAAAGATTTCAACCCCACTCTTGAACAACCCTTCATTTTAGCCATGGACATACAATCAGATCACTTCCTTTGTATTCTCTTTTTCCCATTTTTTGAGGAATATATCCACCGAGTGGTTAAGAGAAAGAGCTACTACTTAAAGTCTAGCTTTTCTTGCTTGTGTTAATCTTTTTTTTTCCAAACGAAAGATTCCAGAATTTTCCAAATTATTTTTGGTTGGTATGTGCTGCAGCTTAATTTATACATATTAATTTCTATAATAGCAATCTACAAAGCACTAATTTGCTCTATTGTTTCCCAATGGATAATTCTAAGTTTCTTTGAACATTTTGACGAATGGTATCAGTGGCAAAATTAAAAACAATTTACTTCAATAACTGATAAGTCTATTCTCAGAGCATGCTATTTTTTGTCCTAGTCAGATATTTAACATCATCTTAGCTCGCAAATTAAGTTTTAGTTAGTATAATTCTAAGTGAAAAGGCAAGTTATAAGAGATACTTTGAAGGAAAAATCAACAAAGCCTAACCATCTAAACCAGATTAGTGCTACTTAGAACATAGACTTTTGTAACTCAAAGGAGCCTCACAGATCAATTCAGGCCACTGGGAACCTTAAATGAAATTAATTAGGTATCTATCTTTAATTAGTTATCTATCTTTGACTGACTGTCTATGCCCTTTAAGTGAGAATACGCTTCACCCTCAGGGCATTTCCTTTGATTCATCCCTACAGCCTTTCTGACTTGCTACCTGCTAGGTGTCTCTAGCCCTTCTGTCCATTCATTGCATACCTTCTCTAATCTCCAAACCTAAAGCTAGATCCCTGATTCCCCCACTTACACACTCATACACACATAATACTCTGTGGATCAGTGTTTCTGACTGATCCTCCTACCTCATGTCCTTCAGGTGGCTCGCCTGACTCACCAGGTCTTCTGAGCAGTGACCTACATGCACATTAAATATGTTCTGCTTGACAATTTGGAACTATGCCCAAAGGGCTATAAAAATGTGCATACCAGCAATACCACTTCTAGGGCTGTATCCCAAAGAGATCATAAAAATAGGAAAAAGACTCACATGTACAAAAATATTTATAGTAGCTCTTTTTGTGGTAGCCAACAACTGGAAATTGAGGGGATGTCCATCCACTGGGGAATGGCTGAACAAGTTCTGGTATATAAATGTAATGGAATACTACTGTGCTATAGAAATGATGAACAGGCTGACTTCAGAAAAACCTGGAAAGATTTATATGAACTGATGTAGAGTGAAGGGAACAGCACAAAGAAAACACTGTACATAGTAACAGCCACAGTGTGTGATGACTGACTTTGACAGACTTACCTCTTCTCAGCAATGCAAGGACCTAAAACAATTCCAAAAAACTCATGATGGAAAATGCCACCCGCATCCAGAAAAAGAAATATGGAGTCTGAATGTAGATCAAAGCAGACTATTTTCTTTTTTTTTCATGTTTTTCTTTCTCATGGTTATTCCCTTTTGTTCTAATTCTCCTATACAACACAACTAATGTGAAAATATGTTTAATAGGAATATATATGCAGAGCCTGCTTCAGATTACATGCTGTCTTGGGGAGGAGATGGGAAGGGAGGGAGAGAAAATTTAAAACTTATGGAAGTAAATGTTGAAAACTGAAAACAAATAAACTTTTAAAAAATCTGTTCTGTTTGATCCCACAAGACACAACTAGGAACAGTGAGTGGATCTTGCATAAGGGCCAATTTAGGCTTGTTAGAATGGGGGAAATCTTCCAAAAGTAGATGCACTACCTGAGCAAGAAGTGTGTTTCCCCTCATAGAAGATCTTCAAGCAAAAGCCAGATGACCACTTGTTGGAGATGTGAAAGAAGAATCATAAGATCATAGATTTTAGAGCTGAAAGAGGCCTGAGAATTCAGTTAGTCCAACCTCTTCTTTTTATGGATGATGTTACAGATGCCCTGACAAAGATGTGCTGGAACCTACTCACTAGAACTGATTGTTAAGTTTTCAATGTGGGCATTTACACTTTGGAAATTGGTAAGTGATACAAATCAGGTCTTGATATATTATTTTGTTGGTTGTCTAGACTTAAGAAAGTGATGGAGAAAATATTAATAATGCATATTAAACTTGAAAGTATATCATACTTTTTTTGGAGAGCTGGTTGTTAAATATTTACCAACACACCATACAAGGTGAAATGATTTACCCAAAGTCACATAAGTAGTAGATGGCAGAGCCTGAAGCCCAGACTCCTTTTTGTTTGTTTGTTTGTTTTTTGGGGCAGGGCAACTGGGGTTAAATGACTGGCCCAAGGTCACACAGTTAGTACATGTGTCAAGTGTCTGAGGCCATATTTGAACTCAGGTCCTCCTGACTCCAGGGCCAGTGCTCTATTCACTGCTTGACCCAGCTGCCCCTAGACTCCTTTTTAAAATTCTTTTAAACTGGATTATTTTTAAAATTCCAGATTCTCTCTCTCCCCCTCCTTCTACCCCACCCACTGAGTCCAGGAAGATCCTTTGAATCTAGATCCAGCACCCTTTCCACTGATTTACATAAGTATGAGCTGAATTACATGGGCTCTGAAGGCCTGGATATCTTGGTCATACAGTATGTGTAGCACTGGTAGAACGGCTGGCTGGTGTGTAAATCACTGATAACATTACCATTAACAAAGACAAGAAGACAGCTTTCACACAGAGAGTAACAGCTCAGACAGTAACTGGGAAAGGGACAGGACAAACTAGGTGGCACAGTAGATAGAGTTCTGTATTTGAAGACAGGAAGATCTAAGTTCAAATACTCCTTCAGATACTTAATAGTTGTGCAAGTCTCGGTCACTTAACCTCAGCCTTAGTCTCCTTATCTATAAAATGAAATGGTGGCCTCCAAGGTCCTTTCTAGTGCTAATTCTATGAACTTATGAGGGAGGGAACATTGACAGTAATAAAAGAAGTCAAAAAGGAATAGTTCAGTGCCAAAGAGACAAAAGAATGGGGTTTTCCCCCATTTTCTAGTATATATTACTAGCATTTTTCCCTATCAATGATTCCCCATTGGCCCTCTGTCTATATGTGACTATATCCCAAGGGTTTTGTGCTCATTCACTCCTTTGCAGAGACATTAAAAGAACAGAAGCCCCAGTCAAAGTCCCTTTATCCAATTACTTCCTGAGTATTCTCCTTACTTGAGTGGCAAATACTTTCATTGTCTTTTCTCTAAGAGGCCCTACAAAGGCCCAGTCTCTCTACCTGTGAAACAGATGAAAAATTCTAGAAATGAAACCTTTGGTACCGATACCAAATAGACATCTTAGGGCAATCTCTAGGTGTTCTACCAGCTCCACAATTCAAGCATTTCATTATCAATCTTGCATAGAATTCTAAAGTAAGCTGTTGTTGTTTTCAATAACTGTCATCTAGAAATCAAGGGCTTCTGCATTCTTCCATACATTCACAGTAGCAGCACATGCTCAGCCATCCTGACCAGCCCATTTGCCAAGATGAATACTAAATGCTTGCTGAATGCAGAAATTTGTCATAGCTTGCAATAACTTTGCTACTGTGAACTTTAAAATACCTAAAGTATTCCATTTGTGCTTCTTAACAGAAGTAAAAATAATACAAAATATTCCCTAAGAGGATGTAAGGTCATTGAGGGAAGAGACTATCTCATTTTGGTTTTGTATCTCTAGCACCTAGCACCATGCCTAACCTGCAGCAAATACTTAATAAATGCTTGACAACTGATAAACAATGAGGAGGGCTGCCCCCTGGACCTGCAGGACTAGGCCGCTCAGAGACGGCTGGCATGCGCTTCGGCCTGGGCTTTAGCCCTGTCGCATAAACGCCGAAGCCGGGTCCAGAAGGCTTCGACCTGGGAGCAGATGGCAGTCACCTCTGTGCAGAGGGCCTGGGCTTGCGCACACAAGCTCCCCCACCACCCCCCGCCCTGGCCTGATGTCAAGCTTCGCACCCTCCAGGAGCCTGCCAAGTTCAAGGGCCAGGACTGAGCCGGGGCCGGGGCCTAACGCTGCGGAGCCAAAGAGCTGGGAAGGCCCACTCCAGCCTAGCAGCAAGAACGGGAGCCCCGACCCTGCCCTTCTCTTGGAACCTTGGGCAAATTGCAAGGGCCCTGCATTTGGACTGGCCACCAGGTTCCCTCAAGGCAGCCCTGCAGGCCCTAGAGCAGCTTCTCAAGGCAGAGGCTGAGTGGCAGGAGTGGGAACGGGAGACCAAGGCTGAAGCTGCTGCCCTGGCCCAGCTCCTCTTGCGCCTGTGGGGCGTCACGCATCTTGAGCCTGAGGTCAACATGGAGGAGGCAGTGGTACTTGGTCCCAAGGCTCAGGCCAAGGATGAGGCAGCAGATTCCTGATGAGCCAGCTGTTGGCCAAGACATCAGAGACCCGAATCACTCCCACCTCGGTCTGGTGGGAACCATGGCCCCTGCAATGTTGTCATTTGCGCCGGGACCTGGGGTCAGGTCCTGCTTCTGTGTCACAGAGGACCGCACTACTCTGCTTGAACCACCTGCAGGCCTCAGGAGCCAAGGGCAAGGCTCAGGTCCAACGGAGAGTACCACTTGCTACCACACACTACTGGCCAGAGTGACAGGGTCTCCAACCACTTAAGGCCCCTTGCTTCCTGTCTCTCCCCTCCACCATGCATGTTAATCCCTACCTCAGCACCCAAGCTTAATAAAACAGCCTCCTTCCTGCCCCTGCAAGCAAAAAAAAAAAAAAACAAAAAAACAATGAGGAGGAAAATAAAAGCTTCATCATCTGGAAGAATGTAGTTTCTCTTCATATGAGAGGTGTCTTACCATTTTAAACTAATTGTGATTTTTTTCCACAAAAATCATTCTTTTTTAATGCTAATAATACAAGAACTTGTCTCTTTACTAAGGTAGTCTTTCTCATTTTCCTTTCACTAATACACAAACAAAATGGGGACAAAGTCTTTTCACGTAACATAATGCATAGTGCTTTGATGAGATTTCATGCTAGTAATATTTCATCACCACTTCAATTGATCTACAAGTTAATATTTATTCATTCTTCTATGAATCTGTGATTTTATTAATGTCAATCATCAGTGTAAATCAAATCCCATTTATTCTTCTTCCATTGTTCTTCCCCCGAGGAGCTAGCCAATATTCCCTATTCATGTGCCTGCCTGCTTTGGAACCATGCATGGGGAAGACAGTGTGATTCTAGTTTACGGGCAGAACTAAATATTTTTTGTCTTGCTTCGACTTCTTCTTAGTAAATGTTTCAGTTAGTCAATAAACATTTAACAAGCCCCTTTTATGTGCCAGGCATTATGCTAAACACTGCGGATATAACAAGAGGCAAAAGCTAGTCCTTATCTTCAAGGAGCTAACAATCTAATGTTTCCGAGAGTTAATGATGCCATCTTAGTTGATTAAATAGGAAGAACAATGGTGGAGGCTCAGGAGCTATACTTATGAGTAGTAGGAGTATAACTATATCATCCAAGACTCTGAAATTAAGTTAAAGTAAGTATGGTCACCCCTCCTGGAAATTTCTAATCTGCCAACTTGAGTACAAGTTAACACGAATAAGCTAAATGAAAGAAAGGGAGGGTCAAGTGCCATATCCGTTTTATGTAGGCAGCCACTCTCCCTGATTTAGGCATCAAGTGTATATTTGCGTCATGGAAGCAATTTGATAGGTTATCATCTTTTCCTATTTTTCCCCCAAACAATTATATAGTATTAGAATTAATTGTACTTTAAATGTTTGGAAGAGTTCACTTATAAATTCATCTGGTTTTCAGGATTTTTTTCTTGTGAGTTCATATATGGCTTACTAAATTTGTTTTTCTAAGCCAGAGTTATTTAACAATTCTATTTCCTGTTCTGTTTATCTGGGAAATTTATATTCTTGTAAAGATTTATCCATTTCATTTAGATTGTCAGTTTCATTCACATGTGGTTGGACTTTTAATAATTGCTTTTATTTCATCTTCACTGTGAATTCACCTTTTTCATTTCTGATTCTGGTCATTTGGTTTTCTTCTTTATTTTTTAACAATCAAATTACCTAGTGACATTTTCCTCAAAAAACTTAGATCCTAATTTTATTTATTAATATTGTTAATCTCTTTTTTGGGTTTCAGGATTTCTATTTTGGTATTTAGTTGAGGGTTTTTAATTTGATTGTTTTCTCATTTCTTTTTTTAATTTAAATGTCCATTTCATTGATCTGCTTTTTCTCTTTAATTGAAGAAAGAGTTTAGAGACATGAACTTTCCTCTAATTATTGTTTTGGCTGCATCCCACAAATACTGACAAGTTGTTTCATTGTTGTTATTATATTTAATGAAATTACTGATTCTCTAATTTGTTCTTGATTTTGTTTCCATTTACTTTTTTAATCTTTGCTTCCAAAGTCTTTTGTTGAATGCAATTTTATTGCATTATGATCAATGAAATACGTAGTAAATATTTCTGCTTTTTTAATTTGGTTATGAAGTTCCGATGCCCTAATCATAGGTAATTTTTATGAAGGAGCCATGGATGGCTGAGAAATAGGTATACTCTGTTTTCTTCCCATTCAATATTCTCCAGAGGTCTAACGTACTTAACTTTGTTGAAATTCTATTTAGGTCCTTAACTTCTTTTTTGCTTTGTTTGGGTTTTTTTTTTTACTTATCTAAATCCGAGAGGGGCAAATTGAGGTTCTCCACTATTATAGTTTAACTGTTTCTCCTTGTAACTTAATTAGCTTTTACTTTAAGAATTTAGATCCAATGTCATTTGTGGCATATATCTTTAGTGTGTTGACCTCTTTGTAAAATGTGCTTTCCCTGCTTGTATCTTTTAATTAGGTCTGTTTTTGCTTTTGCTTTGTCTGAGACCACAATTGCTACTGCTGCATTTTTTTTTACTTCAGTTGAAGCATAAAAGATTTTGCTCTAGTCCTTTCTTTAAACTGTGTATATCTTTCTGTTTTGTGGGTTTCTTGTAAACAACATATTATTGGATTCTGAGTCCTAATCCATTCTGTTTTCCTCTTATATTTTATGTGTAAATTCATCCCATTCACATTTAACTGTATTTCCCCCATCTTATTTTATTCTTATCCTTCTCTTTTTCCCCCTACTGCCTCTTTTAGAGTCTGTTATGCTTTTGAATAATACCTCTCTTAACCTACTTTCCCTATTTTTCCCTTTTCCTCTTTATCTATTTCTCTTGCTATTTTCCTGTTGCATAAGTTATATTTCTGTACCCAACAAAGTGTATGTTTATTTTTCCCTCCTTTTACTGGGATGTATAAAACTCAGGTTCAAGTGTCATCTGTTCCACCCACTGCCTCCTCCTTGTTGTATAAACTCCTTTTTGCACACTTCATTTATATAAGGCATTTTCCCCCAGTTCTTCCTCTCTCTTCCCTTTTCTCCCAGTGCATTCTTCTTCCCTCCCCATTCCTTTCTCTTTAAATCATCCAAACACAACAGAATCACACCCAGGCCTTCTGTCTAATTTGACTCTATCTATGATCCCTGGTTGTGATAAAATTTCGAGGAGCTACATGCAATATCTCCCCATATAAAAATGTAAACAGTTTAGCCTTATTTAGTCTTATGATTTCTAACTTACATTTATCTTTTATGTTTCTCTTGACTTCTTGTATGCCAGATTTTCTATTCAGTTCTAGTATTTTCTTCAAGAATGCTTGAAAATCCTTTATTTCATTAAAGATCTACTTTCCCCCTTGTTGCATCATACTCAGTTTTGCTGAGAAGGTTATCCTTGGTTGTAAGCCTAGATCCTTTACTTCCTAGAATATCATATTCCAAGTACTCTATTCCCTTGAAGTAGTGGCTGCTGAATCTTTTGTGATCCTAACTGGCTCTTTTGCACTTGAATTATATCTTTCTTTAAGGCTGTTTGCAGTATTTTTTCTTTGACTTGGGTGCTCTGGATCTTGCCTGTAACATTTCTGGCAGTTTTCATTTTGGAGTTTCAGAATTTGGCAAATTCTTTCAATTTCTGCTTTGCCTTCTCATTCTAAGATATCTGTTCAGATGTTTTTTAGTGAATTTTTTTCAGATATGATGTCTAAGATCTTTTTTTCTGTTGTTCATGGCTTTCAGGTTGTTCCATGATTCTTAAATTATCTCTCCTCAACCTGTTTGCCAGGTCAGTTGCTTTTTTTCCTCCATGTGAGATATTTAACATTTTCTTTGTTTCAGCCCTTTGACTTTGTTCTGATTAGATACTTGTCCAAATTGCACTATCTTTGAGGCTTTTGTTTGCAGACTTTTTAAAATCATTTTCTTCTGTGTTTGTGTCTTGAACTTCCCTGTCACCCTAATAGTTCTCTTTGGCCAGGCTTTTTTTGTTTGTTTACTCATTCCTCTAGCCTACTTCTTGGCTTTGGATTTTATGTTAGTGATTGGCTCTAAATACTTCAGGGAGCCAGCAGGGGGTGAGGGGAAAGGCTCAGGAGCCTGAACTTGTGTCTTCTTACATCCTTCTGGTGCTTTCACAGCCTCGGCCGGGGATCCACAAAGTTTCAGCGCTCCCTAAGTAGTGTATTCCGAGGATTAATCTGTTCATTGCCTGCCTGTTGTGAATTCTGCAAGTTCCTTATCCAGGTTTGGGTCTATGGTTGAGAGTTTCAGCAGACTTCTGCTTGACTCAGCCACTACTGACTCACTGGAAGGCTCTCCAGGTTCAGAACAACTGAACTGCTACCTCCCCTTTGGGATGGAATGCTTTGTTCTGCTCCTAGGATCAGAGCAATACAACTACATTTGCTTCCAGTCCTTGTTTCATGCCAAGGGCCCAAGCTTTCATTCCTTGTTTTTCATTCCAGATCTGTGACCTAGTACTAGGTGATGGGTAACAGAGCTGCCAGATGGCACCCATTCCTGCATCAAATACTTGCTCAGGGATTCCTGTGGATCTCTATCTAGTGCCTTGTCTTGGCCTTCTCTTAAGTTCCTAGGTGCTAGAATATTCCCTTCTGTGTACACAGACACACAAACACACACACACACATGCACTCCTAGACAGACTCCCTCCTCCTCACCGTCCAAAGACCTCTCTGTCCATCTCCCTAAGCCACTCTAGGATGAAAAAATGACTCACCATGACTTCTTCTTGGCTTTCTTGATCAGAATTCAGTCTCATGCATTCTCTAGATCTTTGTTTAAAAGATGTGGAGAGAGAGGTAGCCTCTAATGCTTCCTCTTACTCTGCCATCTTTACTCTGTCTTCATAAAGACATAATTTATGAGACTTTAGGAAGCAAAACAGTGATCACTAAGGAACAGAACGGCTTCATCAACAATATACCAAATTAATCTAATTTTCGGGAAAACTAACTGATTTTCTGGGATACTATGAATGTCAAACTATGCAGTTATTGGGCAATTAATCATGAACTATTTTGACAGCTCTTGGATGGCTAGTTAACCCTTACTATTATTTAATTCTTCATGTTTATCTTTAGTTTTTTAATCTCCCCAATAGAAGAGGCCATCCCATCTTTCTTTGCAGAAGTAGCTATGGTTTAGACCTAGCTTTGAATTCTAACTCCTATACTTGCTAGTTGTGGACAAGTTATAATGACTTAGTTTCCTTTCCCTGTAAAATGGGTACAAAAATGAACGCACTCCCTAACTCATGGAGTTGTTGTAAAGAAAGTCCATAATTAGTTAATTACTCTAGGTTTTATTCCCTTGTGAATCCTTTGCTCTTTTCTATGGCTTCAAACCACATCACTTACCATGAAGAGTAGCCGTCAGTAACTAGAAAGACTAGCAAGAGAGAACAAAATCTATTCCCACTATTAAAAACAAACAAAAAAAACTTGAATACAAAGACATTGCCAATGGTGAATAACATCTTAAAGCATGAACACCAACATCATGGTTAAACTTTGTGCATTACTCATACCTGAGCAACCTAGAAGTACTGCCTTAAATGTCTAATTTACTAAAAAGAAGAGACCTAAGCACAGGAGAAAATTTGACTCACTATGACTTCAATTACGCACAGCCTGCTTATCACAGATCTTAAATGCATTCTGCTTTGTATCATAAGTATTTTTGTATGTAACTTATCCTCTGTACTAGATTATAAGGTTCTTTAGAGTAGGGACTGTGTCTTATCCATGTCGGTGTCCCACATAGGACCTAACAGTGTAGAAACACAGAGAAGGTATTCAAATATTTGCTGAACAGATGAATGCATGAATGACATTGTTTTCCTCAAGTGGGGAAGGAAGCTATATTACCTACTAGATATTTTCATCCTTCTCTCAAAAATTCCATACATTTCTGTAATTTTTTAACACATTCAGCAATTCTGAGCTTAAGGTCATTTTAACACTGACCAAATAAAGGACTATTTAGATTCTCAAGTGATTTACATGACCAAATCATTCCTGGTTATTCCATGGTTAAAATGTCAACCCCCAAAGGAACAAAATCACTATTCCCTTTACTGAAAGGAAACTGAAAAAATACTTTGAATTTTCTACACAAAATGTGTATATTTTTAGTGTACATTTTCAGTTGATTAAACTGGAAGGTGTTCTTATTGTTATATCACTTAACTACAGAGGTGATATAAAATGTTTCCAGGGTCACTAGGAAAAATACAGGTGAGTCTGAGTTGACAACTGATCCAAATGGCAGTCGCTATAATTATTTAGTGACACACACAATCACTGAGCTATCTGCACTCTCCTGCTAACTATGTGATTCACTCATTTTTGTCACTGTCAGGCATTAGGAAAATTATTACCAGGGTATATTTGTTCTTGAAATTGTAATAGCTTCTCTACTGAATTTTTTTAAATGAGAGAAATCTAGATTCAAATGTTGGTGAGAATGCTTAACAAGGAAATCTCATTGAGAGCAAACTGTGCCACAGTAGCACAAAACTAAATAGATTTATCATTAGAGGAAAAAAAGAGAGGAAAAAAATGTCCTACTCCAACTACATTCCTGCCTCTCATATTGCCACTGCCTACAAATGTTCATTAAAATTCCATCAAAGTGCCCCAAAAGACAACTACATTCTGGATAAATTATTTCCTCTACTGTCTTAACTGTGAAAAAAACCCACAGAATAAATTATACAAATATTTTGAAGGTATACTTATATATACATCTTCCCTCAGTCTTGCTAAAACTTCCAAACTTTTCCAATGAAAGGCCTTCATATTATCTTGAAGGCTGATTAAAATATACTCATCCTCAATGTATGATGTTTGATTCCTAATAGATACTAAAGGCTTCAAATAACTGACAAGTGATACAGCATAATAACATTTTTGAACATGACACCTCAAAAATAGTTTTATTTGGGGCAAAAGTGAGCATATTAACAACTGAACACAATGGTCAAACATGCTCCATTCAGGGATGATATCGTGGTTTCCCAAATTAGAGATTAATTTGGTAAACTAAGAAGTTTTTTTTCTCTCTCTCTCTCAGAGACCATAGCCATCACCGAAAGGTGAGAATCCAGCATTAACATGCAATGACTGCATCAGTGAAAGATCCCCATGAACAAACTACACTCTTTTAGACAAAGAATCACAGGACTAAGGACTCAGCAACATTACACTCTGAATGCCACAGGCAAAGTCATTAAACATAGGCCAGACCATATGGACAGTTTTGATGGGAAATAATGAATGTTGTGCTTTTTAACAGTGAAATTCACATACCAAGGAAGTAACCAAGAAATAGCATGCTATTCGGCCATATAAAATGAAAAGAGATATATCTACACATACACAAACAAAAATAATCATTCTTTTACTGTACTGTACTTGAGGCTTTGATAGGGAAAAGGAAGATGTTAGAAGTGAGCACACTTCCAAGATGATTATTTAGTAAATGACTGCATAGCTTCCATCAAATTGAGATAATTTTCATGAAGATCAACCACTAACTATGTAAACTGATAATCGTCCTTTTGAAAAACATGAGAGGGCTATTGTATGGACAAACGGGTCACTCACATGGGAGCTGATTGAGTTTTAAGCTCTGTCACTGCTCTGTTATGAAACTCTGGACAAATGTGCACATAGTAATTTCTGGGAAGCAATTATCTGTTGTTCCTACCTGCTCCATAAAAGCAGTGGAGAGACACTACAAGCCAACGAATTCCATTTACCTTTCTTGTTATTGGCAATGTTGTTGCTCTCTGTGGTGTTGTGGGAAAGGCACTAAACCTGAAGTTGAAAGAACTAAATTTAACTCTGAGCTTTACCATTTGGGAGCTCTCTGACTTTGAGACTTTCCTGGGTCTCAATTTTCTCATTTGTGAAACGGGATAAAGTATTTTGAACTGTTTACCTCATGAGGTTGTTTTAAGCTTTGAATGAGATAACTATGTGTAAACAGTTTTGTATCCTTTATGTATCATGCAAATGTGAATTATTATTTCCTTTCACTTAAAAACAAATATTACTTCAATTTATGGAATAAAGCAAGATAATGTTTTAAGAAGAAATATATGTGTGTATATGTGTCTATGTACATATTTATACATCCATACATATCTATATATACATCTATACACATACACACATATAAATATGCATATATTCACAATGCATACATATATGTGTGCGTGTGTGTGTGTGTGTGTGTGTGTGTGTGTGTATGAAATGAGAGGCCATTTGGCATTGATTGGGCTATACTTGGTAAAATATATAATAGCCAATAAGCTAATTATAGCAGTTGTTTGCAATGTCCCAATGAAGCTTGAATATTACCCTCTTAACAGAACATATTCATTCTATAAATCTTTACTGCTTAGAATTCCCTTTTCTGTATGTGGGAATAAAACCGCTTGTTTGTACTCTCCTCCCCTCCCCTCCCACCTCCACTCCTGGCTAAGGATGCCCCTTAAGATACCCAAAGAAAAACTGTTCCTGAGAAAGGGGTAGATTCAAAATATAAAGAGCCTAGCACTTTGGTTAAAGAGAGAGGCAAACCTAGCGCAATGAATTGATACCAAACTTGAAGGGCAGGTAAAGGATAGGGTGTGGCTTAAACACAGTGGTACCTGGTTAGCTGCAGTGCTGAGCTAGCACAAGAGAAACAACAAAAAGTTAAGTTACAGATATCTAGGCTGTAGAAGGTGGTGGTATGACCCCCCAAACTGACAATGTATTGGAAACATCTCAAGGGCAAAGACCATCTATCTATCTGCTTCACAATGCTTTGTACCAAATGGGTGTTCACTGTTATTTAATAGACCAGGGAGTAAACCAGAATTCAATAGAGTCTAAAAGGAGGGATTTAATGCTACTGAAACCCATCCAAACCCAGCAGAATATGAATGGGGGAATGACCAACAGCCTCAAACTAGCCTTGTAATTAGACATTTATTAAATGCAGTCCTCTCTCAACTATGCTCATATAGATCACATTTCCATCAATGAAAGCAAGTCCTGGCCTGTTATTGAAAATCATTCTTGATTTGCCCTGGGACAAAAAGTTAACATTTTTAATGTATTCTGGAACTCACTGTCAGTCAGTGAAGCCCATGGACCCCTTATTGGAATAATGTTTTTAAACGCATAAAATAAAATATATAGGATTGCAAAGGAAACCAATGACACTGAAATATAATCGTGTGTGTGTGTGTGTGTGTGTGTGTGTGTGTGTGTACACTTTAACAAACAAGTTCACAGATCCAAGGTTAAAAACCCTTGCAATCTGAAATGTACTGCGCATTCTTTTAAGATAAAGGTGGGTCTAATCACTCTGAGAAGCCACAATGGTTTAAAGAAAAAAAACAGTCATTCTGAAAAGATCTTAGTCCTTCCCTTGCTCTTCTTGTCTCTATTCACCTCCTTTGGTTCACACTCTGCCTGGGAATAGCTTGTCTCAACCTTACAGTCTAAATCATAGCTCAGGCTCTTACAACCAAATTTCCTGAGGTTGGGAAGTCATCATTTTGGCCTACTCCCCCTGCTATATTCCAATAAATAAAAATATTATTTATGCCCATAAAGAATTTAGTGAAGAGCAAGGCCAAGCAGCAATGGAAGTAGCAGTGAGAATCTGACGGCAGCATTGACAAGTTTTCAATTCTGATGACACACTCAGAGGTAAGGGAAAGCTGGACTGAAAGCCAAGTGTGTCACCTTCTAGAAATGGTCATAACTACAAAATAGAGTGTGAAGCGTTCATCTGAAGAAACTAGGTAATGTGGTGAGTTAATTCTCAACAAGTATTCTGGTGTCTAGGTTTGCACAATTAGCAACATACTCATCTCTCACCTCTTGGGTACAAGGTGAGGAAAAAAAGAGACATCTAACCCTGTCACACTATTATGAAGGAAACCACAGACAGGGTCAAACACCATTGAGTCTAACAGAAATGACAGTACCAGTGGAAACAGGACTATACACACAAACACACATTACATGCACTAGCGATCAGTTTCTAAAATATACAACCCCCAACTCAAGGCCTGATAAACTCAGCTCTGGGAAGTTCATATGGTATGACATGTGTATCATAATTTGAGTAATATTTAAAAGATCTTATTGACACATGAGCCTCCCCTTCACAACATTTCTCATATACATCCCCTTCACAACATTTCTCATATACATCCCCTTCTCTCCTCTGACACAGCCATCGTGAGGGTGCAGGCCATCATCATCTCACACATGGCCTACTGCAAAAGCCTTCTGGTTGGTTTCCCTCGATACGGGTTTCTCCCCACTCCAACCTATACTCCATTCAACTGCCAAAGTGATCTTCTAAAGAACAGGTATGATCATGTCCCTCCCCTACTCAATTAACTCCAATGGCTCCCTATTACCTCCAGGATCAAATATGAAAACTTCACAACCTGGGCTCCTTGTACCTTTCCAGTCTTCTTATGCTGTCCTGTCCTCCACGTTCTCTATGACCCGGCAACGCTGGCCTACCCGGTGTTCCTTATATACGACATTTTATCTCCTGTTTTTGAGCATTTTCACTGGCTATTCCTCAACTCTGTCCAATGGTTTCCCTGGCTTCTTTCAAGACATGCCTGAAATCCTACTTTCTGCAAGAGCCTGTCCCAAGCTGCCACATGCACTGCACCCCTGACAAGGGTTAGTGCCTTCTCTCTCAGATTACTTCCCATTTACATCTACATACAGAGTTATTTGCATGTTGTCTCTCCCACTAGAGTGTGAGTTTTTTGAGGGCAGGGACCATGTTTTTGTCTTTCTTTTTATCTCCAGAGTTCTGCACAGTGCTTTGCACATAGTGTGTACTTTAAAATGCTTACTAACTAAAGAGCCTATCATTGACTAGAGAAGGAAGGAAGGAAGGGAGGATGGAAGGATGGAAGGAAGGGAGGAAGGGAGGATGGAAGGAAGGGAGGAAGGGAGGATGGAAGGAAGGGAGGAAGGGAGGATGGAAGGAAGGGAGGAAGGGAGGATGGAAGGAAGGGAGGAAGGGAGGATGGAAGGAAGGGAGGAAGGGAGGGAGGAAGGAAGGCTCATATGTACACAGCTATATAGCATACACGATTCCCTTAACCTCTCACTGTACCAACTAATTCTCTATGAGTTCCAAGACACAGATGACTGGCCAGTCTGTAGCACCAAAGAGTTTCCTCAACTGGGAGTTCCCTACATTGATGAAACCAGAGATTCAGACCAAAAAAAAAAATCCTGAAAACCAAGTAAGTGTCACTTCTTTTTCCTAAGGTACTACAAAGCCATGTTTAAGCATGATGTGAGATGAAATACCAACGACCAATGAGAAATTGTGTTTCATCCCATCCTCAGTGATGGGACAAGATCTGTCCCAAACTGGAACAACCCCAGGTAAATTCTAGTGCAGTCTGCGATGGCTCTTAGAATGATCTCAGACTCTGGGCCTATCTTAAAGAGGTCCCATCACTGAGATGATCACAGAGGTCCCTGTGCGACTTGTCCTTAACTGGTTGACGACAACAAAACCATCAGAACACCCCTCGCATTTCTAAATTCTTTCATCAAAAACAGCAATGAAAAAAATCAAACTCATTTCCACTTACTCGGAAATAATCGCTGCAAGCTGCCAGGACCGCCTTGTGGGCGTGGAATTTCTGCTCTTCAGCTATGAGGGTGACATCACAGAGAACGCCATCACTTCTCTGCTGATTCAAGGCTGCCAGGACAGCGTCATGGTGAGAATCGGACTGACAAAGCCTCCGGCCCGTCCGCATTTCTTGAACACTGTGAACGAGATAAAGGAAGTCAATGTAGCAATGACTGCACAGAAAGTACAGATCTGATTAAATCTTTCCTAAACTGCAGCTCTGTAGGAGTGGGAGGGACAATTCAGGAGACAGAGAGAGGAGTCTAGCCCCTGCCCTCCAGGAAATTATCATCTACAGGGAGGAAAAACACTAGAGCTTCAAAGGAGCGAGAAGAGTGCCTGGGATGGAGATGAGGAGAAATAGGGAATGTGAACTTGGTCCTGATGGATGGATCAAGTGACAACATGACCTGAATCTGAAACCTGGCTGTTTAACTTCTCACAGTTTCAATTTCCTCACCTGTAAAATGTAGATAAAACAGCTTGCACTGCCTACTTTTAATTTTTGCTGGAAGTTAAGGTCTTTGTAAATCTTAAAGCTATGAATTTGTATATACCAGGGTATCCCAAAAGTGTTAGTGCTGCTTTAAGCTCTTAAAAGCTTATACATTTTAAGCTATTTAAGCTTAATTTATCTAATTTAAATTGCACTATTATTTATTTAAAATTACACTAAGACTTTTGGGGCACCCTGTATAGATGTATATTTGTTCGGTCATTTCTCAGTTGTGTCCAACACTTCGGGACTCCATTTCAGGAGTTTCTTGGCAAAGACACTGAAGTCATTTGCCACTTCCTTCTCTAGCTCATCTTACAGATGAGAAAGCTGAGACACACAAGGTTAAGTGATTTGCCCAGGGTCACACAGCTAGTAAGTGTCTGAGACCAGATTTAAACTCAGGAAGACAAATTTCCTGACTCCAGGCCTGGTACTCTATGCGCTGTTCCACCTAGCATATGTATATATGCTATATATATATACACACTTATATGTGCATATATTTTTGTGTACATATATGTGTATATATTTTGTGTATATATATATGTATACATTTTTCATAGGAAGGTGTGTATGTGTGTGTGTGTGTCTGTGTGTGTCTGTGTATGTCTGTGTGTCTGTGTGTTTTCTTGGTTGGGTAGAGGGAGTACTAAGGAAAGTAACCAGGTCACTGAGTGCCTTGAATTAAGGACAACCAACAGTCACTTGGACCAAATCATACCAATCCTTGTACTCCAAGCTCTGACCAGTGTACTACTGAATTTGTTCTGAGTTAGTGTAAAGGTATTAAGCTGAGACAAACCTCTGAGGCCACTTGGTCTGTCACTTTATTTTCTAGTCAATGGGGGTCCTGGGAAGTAATATAATCAGACTTATTGCTTTAGGAAGCACATGCATCTATATTTATAAGGCTTTATTTGCAGTAGTCCTGGCTATGGTAACGCTCTCATTTCCATTCTCCCCATGAGTATCAATCAATCATATGTATTTATACTCCATCTCAAGGAACAGGTTTAACCAAATTACAGACATGGTAGAAAAAATATAAACCTCATTATTCTCTCTCTCTCTCTCTCTCCTCTCTCTCTATCTCTCTCTCTCTCTCTCTCTCTCTCTCTCCTATCCCTCCCTACCATCCCCCTCCCTTTTCTCCTCTTTTTCTCCTCTATTCTTCCCTCCTAGCCCCATCACGGCAGAGGACAAAAGCCTGGAAATATGTACAACCCAGGCTCAGAACCTGATTTCTACCATGAATGCTGACCATCAGAGCTCACTCCAGACAACAGAATCATTCTGCAAGATTTCTTCAAAATAACATGACACCTAATGCCAATAATGAATCACAGAGAGCAAAACAAACACTGGTTAGGGAAGAGTTTTCAAGCTAATACCATATGAAAGCAAACTGGATCAAAGCATCTTAAAATTAGGTCTTTAAAATTCAAGCTGCCTAAGAAGAACAATAAATGAAACCCAGCATGCTTTAATGCAGGTTTCGAAAGTTGAAATCAAGCATGTTTAAAGTTGGGTACCTAAGCCTGCCCTTTATTGTGGATTTTATCAATGGATTAAATGATTTTCCTTCTCTAAAATGGAAAAAAGGAGACATTCCTCAGCTCTCTTCACACTCATTTTCATGAATATCCAAAGAACCTCGTCAACAACACTTATATAATACAGGATTTTAATGCCTTAAATCTATAAATGAATTCTTTAAGTACTGAGTGTATCCAGAAGTATTTCACTGAAGTCAAACTGCATCCCGGGCCATCACCAGTCATCTTGACTTCTGTGTTGCCACTGGACTTCGAAGACTCTGGAAGAGAGAGTGAGGCTGACAACTCTGAGCAACTCTGCCTCCCGTAAATCCAATTCAGGCACAAGTCAAGACGCCACCCCATGACTTTGTTCATTCTCTTCAAAAATGAAGAACCAATTTGGAGGCAGGAGGCTCCTTTAATGATTACCTATTACCACCAATGTTTTTACAGATAACCAAGCCCCAGAGTGGGGCTTGATCAAGGTCATATAACCAGCTATTAAAGTAGGGACTAGAATCTACAACTTCTGGCCTTCAGTTCTGTGTCCTTTCCATTATATCAGGGAACCCCTTTATTCTTCTAAGCCTTAGTATGCATATTTTGGTCCAAGTGATCAGATTAATGTAAACTCTTTATGGAGGTTCCAATGTGGTAAAGCAAACATTGCTTAGGGAAGAAGCCAAACTAAACCCAACTCCTGACTACCGACTCCTACAAGGATGAGGACCTATGTGGCCAAATCAGAGCTATTTCTCCATCTATGGCTAGTTCACACTCACAGGGATCAAATCTGCTACAATGATCTGGTCAGATTGAGGTAACAGGCTCTCATGCAGATTCCCACCGGCCAAGAATCAAACTAAGGAACACTGTTTACCACCATCACAGAATGGCCAGCCCTACCTTTACACAGTCGTTTTGTAGTGTGAAAAGGTTATGAAAAGTCCCACCCACGAACCTACTCTCCTCTATGGAGGAATACCGCAGTTAGAGAAACCCCCAGTTTTATGTCACTATCTGCAGTCCAGTTTTTGGCTCTAGAAGACCCCATGTAGCATACAAATGTCACCCTGATCCAAACAACCACACATTAATCCATTAACACGAAATTAGCTTAGATGAGTAGGGCAAGGCCCTGAGAGAAAAGAACATCAAAGAAGAAAACTGTAAGGGGCTGATAGTTCAGGTGATTTGGAGCAGAAGTGTCAAACAGCCCTCAACACTCCAGAGTGTGGCCTAAACCAGATTAAAATATAGTTGGGAAATACTTAACAAAATAAATAAAAATACAATAAAACATAATATTAGTATGTGGTTTTCTAAGTCAATGTGTGCCCGCATGGATCCATACGCACTGTGTAGGGTCCCTTGTTTACAAATGAGTTTGACACCATTGATTTGGAGAACACGTTGGTGAAGTAATGTGATGTTGCAAAGAAAGGGACCGTAGGAAGTGTCTATGACCTAGCGATGCTGGCCTTCTTGTTGCTCCTCACAGCAGACAGTCTGTCGTCTCCAGACCTGAACTGCACTCCATCTTTACCTCCACCTCCCAGGATGTTTAGTTTCCTTCAAAGCTCAGCTCAAGCATTACCTTCCACATGAAGCTTTTCCTAATCCCTTGTATGTTAGTGCCTTTCCTCCAACAAAACACCTTGAATTTAGGTGTATTCTGTAGAAATTCCATACATTATTTTATAGAGAGTCAATCTAGTACAGTGGATAGAAAGTTGGCTATAGATCTAGGAAGACCTGTGGTCAGGCCCTGATTCTGATACACACTGGCTCTGTGACCCTGGACAAGTAATTTAACCTCGCAGTACCTTAAGTAAGTATCTGAGACTTTAAGCTGCAAAAAAGGTACAGACTTGCTTTGGAAGAAAGGGTTGCCTCACAAAAGAGGCAACTATCTCTATACTTTCATATATACAGCTATTGATCCCCCAAACAGAATGTAAGGTCTTTTATCTTTGTATCTCCAAAAATAATTCAGTGTCTGGCATATTAGAAACCATTTAATAAATGCCTGTTGATTGACTGATTGGAGCATTCTTCCATCAGTCCCAACAAGACAAAAGTAGGTAGGCATAAGAGGTAGCTCTGAGTGAGGGGAGGAAAAAGGATATTTTGGGAAATGAACATAAAATATAAAAATTTTAAATGAAAATAATAACAAAGTAGACATGCTCTGAAAGCAATTGTGTGTATGTGTACATGTGTGTGTTTCATCATTTTAGTCATGCTCAACTATTCATGACTCCATTTTGGGATTTTCTTGGCAAAAATACTGAATTGGTTTACCATTTCCTTTTCCAGTTCATTTTAGAGATGAGGAACAGAGGCAAACAAGGTTAAGTGATTTGCCCAGGTTCACACAGCTAGTAAGTATCTGAGGCCAGATGTGAATTCTGGAAGATGAGCCTTCCTGATTCCAAGCCCGATGCTCTACCTACTGTGCCACCTCACTGCTCTGTTAAGAGGATCAGCAATGACAAAGCCAAGGGGAAGAGGTTGGTCACTCCTCCCCACCTGTCCAACCCAGCACATTGTTCCTTTGTAGTGGGGCAAAGAGAACGTAATAAATCTTTGCTCAATTCAGGCAATATTCCACCGATCCAAACTCTCTAAATGACTCAGAAATATTCCAGCAACTCCACTGACAAGGCTGGCTCAAGCCATGATATTTTACCAAGACTGTGATGCCATTCATTTGATAAAGCAAGGTAAATACCCAGGTGTATTCTTCATGTCATTGACACATTCAGAACGAATGGGGTCAGGATTCACGTGAAATGCAAGTGGACAGCCAATTAATCTTATTAGGTCCTCTCAACTCAGGAAGATTGGGAATGTCAGCACAGTGACAAGGGGAAGAAAATGACAAGAAGGGAAGATCAAGGAAGAGCTCGTGGGAAGGTGGGAGGATTATTTTCAATTGAAATGTGGCAGTTCATTTTGAAATGGTTACAGCTGACTGAATATGCACTCAGAGCATTCAGCAGAAGGCATATATTTTTAAGGAGTAAAAACACTCCTCGATTCAAAGTTGTAAGGGGCCTAGTAAGAAATCAAGAGCTGTATGGGAGCCACAAAAAGATTACAGCAATTTTCCAGGGCTGCCTCATGTTAAAAAAAAAAGTGGTGTAAGGCACAACACTGAGGAAATATATGATGGGGAAAGGCACTGGACTAATCATGTAGCAGAAAAGGGGAATATCAAGTGGATAGCCTGAATATGGGCTGCTCTGGTACTGCAAAAAAGTAAAAAAAAAAAATAGAGAAAGGGAATCACAAACAAGCATTTATTATTAAGTGTGTCCTATCTGCCTGGCACTGTACTAAGCACAAAGGATACAAAGAAAGGCAAAAACAGCCCACTGGTTAACTCCCCTCAGAGGCTCTATGGGAAGTGGACAAGAATCCTATAGAAAGAGAGGGCATAAATGGGCTGCATTCGGCACCAATGGTGGGAACCATTCTGCATCTACATCAGTGAAATTACGGATCTGCTGAAGTAACCAAGAAAGCTCCTGGAAGGTAGAAAATGGTTCTTTTGTTATTATCTGTACAATACTAGGCTCATTGCTTAATTTTTTCTCTGTGCTCTCAAGACAAAAAAGTTTTAAAAAAAAGAGCCACAGCAGAAAATTTGTCTTAAAGTTAGTCTGTAAAGCTGGAGGAAACCTTAGGGATCATCAAACCACTCATTTGTCAGATAAGGAAATTGAGGCCAAGAAAGGTTAGTAGCCTGCGCAAGGTCACAAAGGTAATCAGTAGTAAAGTCAGGATTTGAACTCTGTCAATTTCAAATCTAAATCCAATGCTTTTTATATTTGCTAATCAAGTCTTCATGGGAGCCCTTTAGTATCCTCTCGAAAAGGATGGAGTAAATATTGAACACATCAGCCATATAATGTTCTCTCCTACACATAGTTTCCTGTCATCTAATATTGAACTTGGTTGATGTGTTGGGTTAATTTTGCTGGACCACATTTTTCTTTCCTATATTATTCTTTGTCATAATCGGCAGGAGGGAATCTCTGGAAGGGGGAACGTGAGATTTAATGGGAAATGTAGGCCAAGTAAGAAACAAAATATGTTAATGAAATATATTAAAAAGGTAGATAAAAATAGTTGGACATTTTTAGAAATATGTGTCACAAAGAATACAACAGTGTAATTCTCTTTTCTCTGATAAAATATATGCATACAGATGCACAAAATAAATGTCTTGTTAACAAGATTTGGAACCTCCAAGTTTAAGAAAAATAACAAATGATCAATCTTTATTTTTGTGGTACAGCCAATTTATAATGACTGTTTATACACAATTATTTTCCTAATATACAGAAAATATAATAATGAGACAATAAAAAATAAAATTTATGCCACAAAATTATTTAGCTCCTTACTGAAGAATTCTGAGGGGAAGGTGATTTTCTGATCACTGAACTTTAAAATTTTTAAATTTGGAAATTCCAAAATTCCTTTTGTCTCCTTTTATGTCATCTTAAATGTTAAGGGTATTTTGAAATTTGACTTGTAGCACAGAGGATGAATGTATCACAATAATTACCTTCTAATGTTTCCTTTCTCATTTCCTTAATATAGCAGCACAATTTATATCCTTATTATTAAGGCTGAATCAGTATTTGCATTACAGACTTCTATTGACAGGGTTTAAATCTTGCCAGGAAAAAGCAGCTGTAAGTGAAAATTTGGCAAAGAATAAAGGGTTCAAGGCTGCAATAAATTTATTGTTACAAAATTTAACATGACCAGTTCAGCTCAATTTTTAAATATACACATTTTTTAAAATTACAACACTGTTACTATTCAAGACATTTGGTATAAGATCACAAATATTTTGCAAGCAATATGCTACAAGCTATTAAAAATAAAGACCAATCTTCTAACACTTGGCAAGAAATAACGGCCTAAAAAGTATTATTATTATATTCTGAGTGTGGTTTTTCCACTACAGCACCCAGATTAAAATTTCCAAAAACATTTCATTGGGATAGCCCACATGTATACATGGCCATTTAACAAAGAAATGAAGTTCCATTTGATGTAAACAGTCATTAATAATAAGCTGAGCCATATGTAAATAGAAAGTACAAGTAAGACCATTTCTAAAGTAGGTAGCCAAATTCCTGCTTACTGCCAAGAGATCCCTTAGAATCACAATCTGTCCCTGACGCTTTCATGGACCATGATCTCATTGGTATGGCTTCTCTAGGGATGGAGATCACAAATGCTTAAGCAAATTTCCTAAAACTTGCTCTTTCAGCATTCTTTCTTTCTATATCTTGAGGGTGAAGAAAGGGAAGTAAGAAGAAGAGAAGAAAAGAATCCTCCAGAGACTGCTAGAGTAGTGGAGTCTGGTCAGAGCTAAGTAATTTTGGCAGTTAGAGCAAGAAAATCACAGGTGATTGGCAAAGCAAAGAGTGTGAGGACTCAAATCAACCTTGAGATTCTTATTTGAACATAATACAAAAAGTGAAACGAATTTTGTTGGGCGGCTGGAGGAATTCTTTACTTCTCTACCTTCCATCCTGCCTTCTTTACCTTCCATTTTGACATATGCACCTGACAGAGTCCGTATGTTAAACATTTATGCTTTCTTAATTTTGATATTCTGGGGCGTAGTCCTGATCACCTCACCCTAATGATGATTCTATGACTAAGAAGAGGCAGGATATCAATTTCCTGAGGAAAGCTCAACGGCCTACCTCCTCCATTCCCCAAGCAGGAGATCCACCCCTGAAGAAAGGTTGCCATGCGAAAACAGACACACGAGTCCAAACCAGTAAGTGACCTTCCTCTGGTTAGGGGTAATCCCTTCCAAATCAGCTTATTTTAGATCTTCAAGAGTATCATAAGAATAGAAGCTGCCTTTATCTTTTTCCCCACTACCACAATTTCAAAAGTCCCTACCCAGAAGATTTGGAACCATCAGTCTGTCCAGCCAAACCACAATGCTCTACCTTCACTGCCCTAAGATTAGTGGCACATTGGAAGATTCCAAACAACCTGTGCAAACAAGCTTCTTCTCAGCAACATCTGATATGTCCAGAGTTAACTAAACTTAGCCACAGGTAAATACATACGTCAGAGAAGGGTATAGATAAATAATGTTCTGGAGGAGTTTATATTACTGCAGCCTCTGCTAGTTTGATTTTAATCAATGTAACAATTTTTATAAAGAAGACTTTTCCCTATGAGTTTTCTATAGCACCCAAAGACTCATTTTTCACAGAATAAATTTGGTGCATGCTCAGCTACTTTTTAAAGATGTAAATTTCTTAACCAGCTGCACATTTTCAAATATCTGCGTACTCAACAGCATTTTATTTTAAAATTCATGTCAATTTCTATACCCATACTTACTTAGTATTTAAGTATACAAAAACATATATGCAAAAATAGTCATTCTGTGCTGCTAGTTTTCAAATAAGAGGATCAATAGCTGGATGATATATTTGCATATCAAAAAACACCAAGTACCATTAAAAATCTATACTTTTCTTAAACACTATGTTCTACATTTTAAAAAAAAACAAAAGGAAAAATGGATAGTGTCAATACAGATTTCTTCAAATAGTTTCACCCAGCTTTTCAAGAATTTAATAGTAATAAGATTATTCATGATTAGCTCAATTCTGCCTTCTGGTATGATAAACCAGAGGGCCCTTCTTCTTCCTCTACTTTTCTCAAGAGGTTTTCATACAAATGAAATGCATGAATGTTAAAAGAAATTTATTCATCTTAGTTGGCAGGTTGTTAAAAAGCTCTTATAATAGAACCCAACTTTATTTTCTGAGAGAATATTTCTTACAAACTACATCTCTAAATACCCTACAAAGTTAAATGCTACCTGGCAACAAAGAACAAAATATAGGATAAAGCAAACAGGAAGAATATACAACATATGTTTAGTGCATACCTAAGAAATTATGGAGTCAAGTCTGAAGATAGATTAAAAAATCAGAAATATAAGGTATGACCTTAAAGGGGGATGATTTTTTTAAAGCAATATGTCACAAATCACACATCCAAATGGGTGTTGTTCTTCAAAGACAGGCTATATACACATTCTGATGCTGCCCTTCATTGCTCAAAACATTTTAGGAATCACCTTCCCAACTAGCTGATGCAAAGCAAAAGAAATTCACCTCTTTATTTCACAGTCACATCTCATTTCTGACCCAATAAAGTATGACCCTTTGTTATTTCCCTCCTTGTTGCCAGTCTTGACTGGTCATTCTCAGTTTATCCCACCCTCTAACTATCCATATACACCAAACTTTTATTGTGGTACCTTTTCTCTGCTCTATATACATTCTCTCTCTTACTGACTTCATCAGTCCATGGGTTCAATTACTATCTCTATTCAGATGACCCTCAGATATATCCTTTTATATTATTTCCCATTCATACAGACTGCTATCTTAGCCTTCTTCCTCTTTCTCATGCACAATACCCTGTCATTTCTGTGCTTCCACACCAGCTATTCCCCCAGGCTAGAATGCAGTCCCTTCTAAAATCTCTGTCTCTCAGGAATCTTGGATTCCCTTACTAGTCAGTTCAAGCATTAGCTTCTACATGAATTCTTTGCTTGGTCCCTCTCCAACTGCTAATGCCTCCCTCACTCAAACTACCTGTATCTATGTTATTTATTTTTAATTTATATATATATATATATATATACATATATATATATATACACACACACACATACACTTACACATGTCTCTTTTGCTGCTAGTGCCTTCCCTTTGAGATTATTTTCCATTTGTTCTGTCTCTATCTTATAAGTACACAGATATTTACATGTTGTCTCCTCTGTTAGAATGTCATATCATTTGAGATCAGGGACAGGGCTTTCCCTTTTCTTTGTATCCTCAGCACTTAAATGCTTGGTGACTGGTCAATTTAATGATCTATGTATCCATCCAGTCCTAATTTCTCTCCTGAAATCCTGCATCGCTAACTGCCTAGTGGACATGTGTAAACGAATGTCTCATAGGCATCTCAGACTCAACATTTCACAAAAGAATTCATTATCTTTCTCCACAAACACATTCCTCTTTATTTATGTCAAAGGCACCACCACCCTTCTATCCACCCAGGCTTGCAACAGCAGTGCTATCCTCAACTTCCCACTTCCCTTTACCTGACATTTATAAAACATTTGCAAAGTCCTGTTGATTCTTCCTGAGCAACATCCTTCACATATGTCCCCTTCTCTCGATTTAGGTGACTAACTCATCACTGAGTTCAGGTCCTCATTGCCTCTTGCTTGTACTATTCCAACACCCTCCTAAGTGATGTCCCTGCCTCAAGTCTTTCCCCTCCCCAGGCCATCCTCCTCCACACAGCTGCTAACATTGGTATTCCTAAATTACAAGTCTGACTAAATTGCTCACCTGCTCAATAAATTGCAGTGATTCCCCATTAGCTTAAGTAACAAATACATGTATTTGCTAACATATAAATGTTCGACATTTCAAAACCTTCACGGCCTGACTTAAACCTACTTTTCCAGCTATACTCTCCTTCACACCCTCTTCAGTCTAGCCAAATTAACCTTCTCCCCATACACAGCAGCCTATCTTCCATCTCTGTGCCATTTAAACAGCCTTTCCACTATGCCTGGAATGCATTCCTTCTTTCCTCACACCTCTTAGAATCCCTAGTTTTCTTCAAAGCTTACCCTAAATGTTATCTCCTATGTAAGACCATTTCTGATTCCCCCAACAGCTAGTTACCACACACACAGACACACACAATTACCTCACATTTATTTTGTGTATACTGTGTGTGCATTAACATATGTATGTGGATAGAGATGATTAGAGACACAGATAGGTCTGTTGGTACAGACATATCAGCTAGGTGGCTCAGTGGATAAAGCACTGAACCTGGAGTCAGGTAAATGTGAGTTCAAGTCTAGCTTTAGGCACTTACTAGCCGTGTGACTCAGAGTCAATCATTTAACCTTCATCTCAGTTTCCTCAAATGTAAAATGAGGATAATAACAGTACCTACCTCCCAGGTTTATTGTGAGAATAATAGGAGATACTATATGCAAAGTTCTGCAAACCTCAAAATGCGATATTTATTATATTGTATATACCATAGAAACACACACAGATATATGTTGTTTTGCCCCGACAGAATAATAGTCAAAATAATAACAGCATGTATACGACATATGTTATCTCATTTGAACAAATATTTGTATCCCCAGTGGTTAACACAGTAGTATGTGACCTATAAGTGTTTAATAAATACCTTTTTATTAACTCGTTCATCAAAACCTCAAGCAACACATCTACAAATAAGCTTATCTTCCCACAAAATAACTGACCCACCTCCACCTCATTTTCTACATTTCTCCTGATAACACCACCATAGATTCATAGCATAGGAGTCACCTTTGACTCTTCCCTCCCTCACCATACAGAAATCAGCTGCATGACCCTAGGCAAGTCACTTCTGTGCTCTAGCTCTCGCTTTCCTCATCTCAGCGATATATATAATAAGGGAGTTGGACTAGATTATCTCTCAGATCTTTCAGCTCTGATGTTCTATGATTCTAAGTTGCCAAGTCCTATTAATTTTACCGCCTCACAATCTCTTTTATATCCATGTCCTCCTTTCCAGGCTCACCATAACCATCCTAGTTCAGGCCCTTATTATCTTGTTATCCAGACTAATGTCATAGACTCCTAATTGGTTTACACATTTCTCGTCTCTTCCCTTTCTTCTTCACTCTGCTGCCCAAGTAATCTTAATGTAGTATCCTGATGCCATGAATGTTCTACTCAATAATAAAGAATAAATTAATCTTGACACTTAAAATCCTCAACAATCTGGCTCCAACTTGCATTTCCATCCTAATAATGTACTCTATGTATTCCAATCACATCAAGGTATTCTCCATTCCCATTCTCCTCTGCTTTCACCTCCTTCTCACCTTCACCAATATTATCCTCCACACCTGGAAAGCACTTGTTCATCCATTCTCCCATTTCCACCTAGTGAAATCCTTCTCTTTCTTCAAAACTTAGTTTATGTGTCACCTCCTCCATGCAGTTCTCCCTGATGTCACCAAGAATATCTCTCTTCTCAAATTTCTCATACCATTTTGCTCAAATCTCTCCATTTGATTTAATAAAATTTATTCAATTTAATAAAATTTATTAAGTACCTACAATGCGCACTGCGCTAGATACTGGAGATACAAAAATAAAAACAAAACAGTCCTTGCTCTCAAGGGGTTTACATTCTACATACCCTTTTTTGCACTTATATATTTATTTGCACTTACTTGCATTTACTTGCACTTAATATATTTACCCTGTGTTATTTGGACACATCTTCCTACCCCCATCCCTCATTAGACTTTAGGCTCTATAAGAGCAGGTCTATATTTTACCTCTCTTTGTGTTCCTTAAATTTAGTATGGTACCTTACAAAAATCAGGCACTTAATAAACGTTAATTTTTTTAAAAATAAAGTTGAATAAACACTGGGATCATAGCAACATCAAATCAAAGACAGAAGAGACCTCAAAGGTCATTAAGCCCAAACTTCTAATACTGCACACAAAGGCAAGCTCATTTCTTTTACATTTTATTACTTCCTTTTCAACTGTGGAAATGAATGAGCTGAATTTTAAAATTATCCCTCATCTTAGCTGAATTATTTCCATAGAAAAGTGAAGTTGTGTACAGAAAATATAATACCAGTAATGGGCTAGCAAATATAGAGACTCACCCAACTACTAAAATATTGAAATAGAAAATATCGTAGAACAGACAAAAGACACAAAAGAGAAATACATAACAACATGAAGAGCTTACAAAATTGTCAGATATCAAATAACTGTCTACATGTTCTCACATAAGTGAGTCTTTTTACCCACCCACCCCCACCTCCCTTCATTGTTTAATTCTAAAAGAGATGGGCAGAAGTTATTCAAATCAACTGAGGCCTGGTCCAGCCACTATCCTAGGAAAACTACTCATCTTTGAGATTTTCACCTTGATTTCCTAGTGAATAGTAATATCCAAAGTGACATGAGTAATCAGTGACAATGTTAATTACATTCTAGATCTTCTAATCCTTCTACTTTACTTTGTCCCAGACAGGTTATGAAAAATATTACTTGGTGAATACAAAAGCTGTATGCAAGGAATTACAATAGAAACTGCGTGTGGAAGTGTCAGTCTGTGTAAACCTGCTTCGGGGAGTCAGGAACATGCTACAGTCTGCTAAGACCTGACGCATCTTCTTCCATTGTCCGCTGACTTATTAGAAATTTTAATTCTTCTGTCATTATTGAGTTCCATGATTTACAGTCATAACAGTATCACTGAGAGAACACCGATGTTTAAGATGGGCTTTGATAATGACATATAGATTGGGATCACCAAAGGTTCTGTGTAATTTTCTACCCCAATATCCTTCTACTCCTCAATTCTGGGCCTGACTCAATTTATCCATCTACAGAACTTGTCCATGATAAAAAAGTAAAAAGGATGACAAATCTCCTTCTCCTTTATAATAGGGCATTCCCCAAAGGCCCCACCTTTCCCTTATAAAGATTTTTCAGAAAGCAGCCCCCGAGAAATGCAACTAATCTGGCCCAGCTATCAAGGAGAAGGTTGAGGTAAGATGAAAAACTGAGGTGAAAAACAGAACTGAGACCTAGCACTAAATGCTGGTGCAAGTAGGACAGGCCCCACCTGGACAAATGGTTCTAGTAAGCACCATAACCCTCCATGAGGTTAAAGCTAATTTAAGGGAATAATTTAAAACGGCAAGAAGGGAATATTCCAATAACATCCTGAAAAACCTAGATGTGAACCCAGGGGCTGTACAAAAGATGATATGCAAAAACAAAAACAAAAAAAATAAGGTTCTCTGGCACTGAAATTGGTTCTGGGGTATGTTTTTTAAGCTGTAAAGTCAAGCAAGGCAAGGGTTAGAGGGTGGTCACTCCATGAGAGACAAAGGCTCAAGGGGCAGGGGACTCCTGGGAACGAATGCTGCAAATACCATCTGCTGGAGTTTCAGAACTGTGGCCATCAGCGAGACCTTCACTACAGGAGGGAGAACTGCAGAGGACAGCTGTGCTGGAGGCTAAACCACAGGAAGTAGAACTATGGCTGGCAGGGTCTGAGATGACTGACAATCACCAACTATCAGGATTTGAGCAGAGTTATAGGAGGTGGAGGATGGAGAGCAATGGGGAGCAGCAACCTCCTGTCCCATCTTTTGCTCCTTTCTGAAGCATCATCCAGAACAAGACTGTAAGAGCAACTGTATGGTTAGTGACATGATTTCCCAGTGGGGCAGAGGAGTCTTTGCTGCAGACAAATATTTGTAAATAAAATTATTTTTTATGCTTTCAGACATATAAGCCTGAGCAAAAAGTAAGGAGGAGAAATCCCAAAGAAAGAAAGGTTAGCCCAGTAGGGGAATCAGTACATATTACATTTGTCTACAAGACGAGCTCTTCAACCCTATTTACCAATACAAATTTGGGTAATCTGACAGGGAGATAAATGTTTCTGAAGTTCTCTTCATAAAAATATATTTTCTTAAAGATTCTATCAAAATATTTTGTCAGTTATTTGGCTATGGGTCTTTAAAATTTATAAACTTCATTCACTTCAAGGGGAGCCAGTGGCAAACCTTGCAAGAGCACCAGATAGTGAAATAACCAATAACAAGCCAAAAGTGTAAATCATCCCAAAATGTACCTGGACCCTTTGTTTCAGAAAGCCTATAATACAAGCATTATGTAACATTGTGCTAACTACTAATGCAACTGGCTACCTTTTAAAAATTACATGTCATAATTTATGTAATGATTTTGTTTTCCATTCACTTTATTTTTCCACTGTAGAGAGATAAAGCAATCTTTTCACTGAAGAGACTTTATAGTGCTTTGGGGCAAAATGCAATTAGTGCAATGTCATTTGCAATGAGGAGCATTTCGAGAACCTCACCATCAAAAGGAATTCCTTTTGTTTAGGCCATTTTTTTTTAAATTTTGGCAGAAAATTATATAAGGAAAATAATTTTTCTTGGTTTTCCTCCAAAAATAAAGGATGGCAGAAAACCTATAAATAATACACCCTGACAAAATCTTAATGCTTTCATTGACAAACACAGAATTTTCATTCTTTATATATTGCCGTATTTTTTTAAATGAGTAAAAGATCATAAGACATCATGGAGTTATGTAGAGAACACCGGAATCACAGAATTTTAGAGCTGAGGAAATGTTGAACATTATGTGATTCAACTCCCACATCCTGTAGAATAAGCAAAAGGGTATGGGTGGTAACTGTTGCTGTTCACTTGTTGCAGTGAAGTCCTGTACTTTGTGATTTCATTTGGGGTTTTCTTAGCAAAGATACTAGAATGACTTGCCATTTGATTCTCCAACAGATGAGGACACGGAGGCAAACAGTGTTAAGTGACTTTTCCAGGGTCATACAGCTAGTAAGTGTCTAAGGCCAGATTTGAAATCCGATCTTCCTGACTCCAGGCCCAGTGCTCACTTCACCGTGCCACCTTACTTGCTATAATATTACAACATACAGTCTAAAGAGAAAAATTCACAAGAGTCTTTTTCTAAGCAGATACAGTTACTTAGCACCTCCAGGCCTTCCTTATTGGTAAAAATGAAGGGTTAAACTAGATGATCCATAAATTCCACTGCAGTCCTAAAATTCTAGGATTTTATGATGTTAATCATAAACACGCAAGTCCTCATAGCCTTATATTTTCTTATTTTATTTAAACAAAGTATCATGAAAAGAAAGAAAAGTAACATAAGTCCAGTAGGGAAATAAATACATGTTACACTTGTCTTTATAACGAGTTCAGCTTTTCAACACTATTTAGTGATACAAATTAGTGTAATCTGACAGGGAGAAGTTGAAGTTCTCTACATTAAAAAAATGCATTTTTCCAAAAACTTCATTAAAATGTTTTGTCAACTGTGTGGCTATGGGTCTTTAAAATTAACAAACCTCATTATATCTCTTAGAAAAACAGATTTTTAATTGATATCTTTTGTTTTTACATTATTGAGAATTTCCTTTCTATCCCTCCAAGAGATTTATCATTTATAACAAAAAATTTTTAAAGGAAAAAGAAAAAGAGGAAGAGAAGAAAAAACGTCAGTAAAATTTATCAATTCATTTTTTTTAAGTTCTGATATTAAAAGCAACATTCTTCCACTTGTAAACCTATCTTCCTCATATGTCATCTTGGGGCCAGGGCTTCTTAGCTCTGTTCCTGACTGAGACTTCAAAACCACACCTCTGCTTCTCTCTCATCCTGGATCACTCCTCAGCACCTGGGACCGCTTCTCCCTAGAACATCTCACTACTCCTGTAGCCTTTTCAACCTGAGATATATCCCTTCACGATATCTGCTCTCTTCTCCCTCTGGTGAATTCATTCTGGCATCTTCCATTTTGTGGATGACCCTGTGCCAGCTTCCCTTCCCCTCTCAGTCCTATTTCTGACATACAGACTTCCAAACCATCGCCCACCATCGAATACCTTCATCCCTCCACCTCTCCCCAACCCTTTCAGCTCCACTTTGTGTGTTGCTATTGTCGTTCAGACATTCAGTATTGCCTGGGCTGTTCGTGACACCACGGACTGTAGCATGCCAGGCCTTGTATTCTTCATTATCTCCCAAAGTCTGTCCAAGCTCATGTTCATTACGTCCATGACACTGTCTATTCACCTCATCCTCTGCCATCCTCTTCTCCTTTTACCTTCAATCTTTCTCAACAGCAGGGTTTTTTTCCAAGGAGTCCTTTATTCTCATCATATGACCAAAGTATTTAAGCTTCAGCTCCAGTATTTGTCCTTCCAAATGAGTGGCCTGAATTAATTTCCAAGGTATTCCTAAAAATCTTCTCTAACACCATAACTTGAAAGCATTGATTCTGCAGCACTCAGCTTTCCTTATAGTCCGACTCTCACAGGCATATATTAGTGCTGGAAAAACCACAGCTTTGACTATATAGACCATTGCATGCATGGGGATGTCTGCTTTTTAGTGTGCCATCCGAATTTGCGGTAGCTTTCCTTCCAAGGAGCAAGCATCTTCTAATTTCATGGCAGCAGTCACTGCCTCCCGTGATCTCTGAACCCAAGAATATTAAATCTGACACTGCTTCAATTTCTTCCTCCTCTATTTGCCAGGAAGTGATGGGACCAGTTGCCAAGATCTTAGTTGTTGTTGTTGGTTTTTTTATGTTAAGCTTTGAACCAGCTTTTACAGTCTCCTTTCTTACTCTCACTCACAAGAGGCTCCTTAATTCTTCTTCACTTTCTGGCATCAGAGAGGTATCATCTGCATATCTGAGATTGTTGATACTCTCATGGCAAACGATTCCAGCTTTTGATTTGTCTAGTCTGGCATCTCACATGATGTACTTCTCATGGGAGTTAAATAAATAACATGATGACATACAGCCTTATTGTACTTCCTTCCCAATCTGAAACCAACCAGTTTTTCCATGTTTAATTCTAACTGTTGTTTCTTGACCTGCATACAGGTTCCTCAGGAGATGATACGGTATTCATATCCCTTTGAGGACTTGCCAGGATTTGTTGTCATTCACACAATCAAGACTTCATTGTAGTTAATGAAGCAGAAGTAGATGTTTTTCTGGAACTCCCTTGCTTGTTCTATAATCCAGTGAACGTTGGCAATTTGGTTGCTAGTTCCTCTGCCTCGTTGAAAACCAGCCTGTACTTCTGAATTCTCAGTTGACATAGTGCTGAAGCCTCACTAGTAGAATGTTAAGCATAACCTTGCTGGCATGTGAAATGACTGCAACTGTTTGGTAACTTGAAAATTCTTTGGCATTGCCCTTCTTTAGGACTGGGATGTAAACTGATCTTTTCCAATCCAGTGGCCACTGCTGAGTTTTCCAAATATATTGTCATATTGAATTTAGCACTTTAGCAGCAGCATCTTTTAGGATTTTAAATAGCTCAGCTGGAATTCCTGCACCTTCACTAATCTCATTGTTAGCAATGCTTCCTAAGGGCCCTTTGACTCCATTCTCTAAGATGCCTGGCTCTAGATCAGTAACCACACCATCGTGGTTATAGGTGATGTTAATATCTTTCTTGTATAGTATCTCCTTTGTAAATTCTTGCCACCTCTTCTTAATCTTTTCCACTTCTATTAAGTCCCTACCATTGTTGTCTTTTATCATGCCTATTTTTGGATGAAATATTCTCGTGATATCTTTAATTTTCTTTCTTTTTTAATTTTTATTTTTTTAATTTAATATATTTAGTTTTCAGCATTGATTTTCAGAATAGTTTGAAGTACAAATTTTCTCCCCATTTCTACCCGCCCACCCACTCCAAGATGGCATATATTCTGGTTGCCCTGTTCCCCAGTCAGCCCTCCCATCTCTCACCCCACTCCCCTCCCATCCCCTTTTCCCTTCCTTTCTTGTAGGGCAAGATAAATTTCTATTCCCCATTGCCTGTGTGTCTTACTTCCTAGTTGCATGCAATTTTTTTTTTGTTTTTGAACATCTGTTTTTAAAATTTTGAGTTCCAAATTCTCTCCCCTCTTCCCTCTCCACCCACCCTCCCTTAGAAGGCAAGCAATTCAACATAGGCAACATGCATATCATTATGTAAAATCCTTCCACAATACTCATGTTGTGAAAGATTAACTATGTTTTGCTCCTTCCTAACCTATCCCCCTTTACTGAATTTTTTCTCTTGACCCTGTCTCTTTTCGAAAGTGTTTGTTTTTAATTACCTCCTCCCCCTATCTGCCCTCCCTTCTATCATCCTCCCCTTTTTATCTTCTTCCTCCTTCTTTCCTGTGGGAGTGTGTATGGTATTCCCTCCTCAGGTCAAAGCTGATGAGAGCAAGATTCACTCATTCCCCCTCATCTGCCCCCTCTTCCCTTCCTACAGAACTGCTTTTTCTTGCCACTTTTATGCGAGATAATTTACCCCATTCTATCTCTCCCTTTCTCCCTCTCTCAATATGTTCCTCTCTCATCCCTTAATTTGATTTTATTTTTTCAGATATCATCCCTTCATCTTCAACTCACCCTGTGTCCTATATATATATATATATATATATATATATATATATATATATGTATGTATGTATATATATGTATATGTATATATACACACATACATATATACATACACACACATACACATATGAATATATATACATAGACACACACATATATATACATATATATGCATATTCCCTTCAGCTACTCTAATACTGAAGTTTCATGAATCATACTCATCATCTTTCCATGTAGGAATGTAAACAAAACAGTTCAATTTTAGTAAGTCCCTTATGATTTCTCTTTTTTGTTTACCTTTTCATGCTTCTCTTGATTCTTGTGTTTGAAAGTCAAATTTTCTATTCAGCTCTGGTCTTTTCACTGAGAAAGCTTGAAAGTCCTCTATTTTATTGAAAATCCATATTTTGCCTTGGAGCATGATACTCAGTTTTGCTGGGTAGGTGATTCTTGGTTTTAATCCTAGCTCCAATGACCTCCGGAATATCATATTCCAAGCCCTCCGATCCCTTAATGTAGAAGCTGCCAGATCCTGGGTTATCCTGATTGTGTTTCCACAATAACTCAAATTGTTTCTTTCTGGCTGCTTGCAGTATTTTCTTCTTGACCTGGGAGCTCTGGAATTTGGCGACAATATTCCTAGGAGTTTTCTTTTTGGGATCTTTTTGAGGAGGTGATCTGTGGATTCTTTCAATTTCTATTTTACCCCCTGGTTCTAGAATATCAGCGCAATTTTCCTTGATAATTTCTTGAAAGATGATATCTAGGCTCTTTTTCTGATCATGGCTTTCAGGTAGTCCAATAATTTTTAAATTATCTCTCCTGGATCTATTTTCCAGGTCAGTGGTTTTTCCAATGAGATATTTCACATTGTCTTCCACTTTTTCATTCCTTTGGTTCTGTTTTATATCATCTTGATTTCTCATAAATTCACTAGCTTCCACTTGCTCCAATCTCATCTTGAAGGTAGAATCTTCTTCAGTGGTCTTTTGGACCTTCTTTTCCATTTGGGTAATTCTGCCTTTCAAGGCATTCTTCTCCTCATTGGCTTTTTGGAGCTCTTCTGCCACTTGAGTTAGTCTATTTTTTAAGGTGTTGTTTTCTTCAGTATTTTTTTCAGTATTTTTTTGGGTCTCCTTTAGCAAGTCATTGACTTGTTTTTCATGGTTTTCTCACATCCTTCTCATTTCTCTTCCCAATTTTTCCTCTACTTCTCTAACTTGCTTTTCCCTATCCTTTTTGAGCTCTTCCATGGCCTGGGACCAGTTCATGTTTTTCTTAGAGGCTTTTGATATAGGCTCTTTGACTTTGTTGACTTCTTCTGGTTGTATGTTTTGGTCTTCTTTGTCACCAAAGAAAGATTCCAAAGTCTGAGACTGAATCTGAGTGTGTTTTCACTGCCTGGCCATGTTCCCAGCCAACTTACTTGACCCTTGAGTTTTTCATCAGGGTATGACTGCTTGTAGAGTAAAGAGTACTTTGTTCTAAGCTTGAGGGGATGTGCTGTTGTTTTCAGAGCTATTTCTATACAGTCAGCTCTGCCACACCAGCACTCCTCCTTCCCCAAGAACTACCAACTTGGACCTGACACAAATCTTAAGCAGGTTGTACACTCCGGCTCTGATCCACCACTTAATTCCTCCCACCAGGTGGGCCTGGGGCCAGAAGCAACTGCAGCTGCAGTTCTTAGCTACACCTCCTCCACTGCCCCTGAGAACTCCTCCTTTCACTCTTCCCCCTGCAGCTTTTCCCACTAACCTTCTCTGTTGTCTTTGGTGTTTGTGAGTTGAGAAGACTGGTGACTGCCACAGCTCACTGATTCAGGGTGCTAGGGCCTATTCCTCCCGGCTCCCAATCTGGCTGGTCCTGCTGCCGCCCACGCTGGGCTCCGCGCCTCTCCATTCCCAGCTCCATGCACAACAGACCTCACCCAGTGACCATCCAGGCTATCCTTGGTTGGAGCCCTGCTTCCCTCTCCTATTTTGTGGGTTATGCAGTTCTAGAATTTGTTCAGAGCCATTTTTATAGGTTTCTGGAGGGACCTGGCAGGGAGCTCACACAAGTCCCTGCTTTCGAGCCGCCATATTGGCTCTGCCCCCCTCAACAGTCTTTAATTTTCTTGATAAGATTGCCTGTCTTTCCCATTCTATTGGGGTTTTTTCTATTTCTTTGCATTGCTCATTTTCTCAAAAGCCTTCTTATCTCGCCTTACTATTCTCTGGATTTCTGCATTCAGGTGGGTGTGTCTTTCCTTTTCTCCTTTACCATTTGCTTTCCTTCTTTCCTCAGCTATTTGTAAAGCCTCATCAGACAGCCATTTTGCTTTCTAGCTCTTTTTTTCTTTGGAATATTTTTGTTGCTGCCTCCTGTACAATGTTGCAAACCTCTGTGTATAGTTACTCAGGCATTATATTTACCAAATCTAACCCCTTAAACCTATTCATCACCTCCAGTTCATATTTATAAGGGAGATTATTTTGGTAATACTTACAGGGTCTGATAGTTTTCCCTACTTTTTTCAATTTAAGTCTGAATTTTGCAATAAGAAGATCATGATCTGAGTCACAGTCAGCTCCAGGTTTTGTTTTAACTGACTATATAGCCACCTCTGGCTACAAAGTGTACAATCAACCTGATAGATATATTGACCATCTGGTGATGTCCATGTGTGGAGCTGTCTTTTGGGTTGTTGAAGAAGAAAGTTTGCTATGACCAGTGAGGTATCTTGACAAAACTATTAGTCTCTGCCCTGTTTCATTTTGTACTCAAGGCAAAAGTTGCCTTTATTCTAAGTATCTTTTGATTCCCTACTTTAGTATTCCAATCTCCTATGATGAATGTGACATCTTTTTTGGTGTTTTTTCCATAATATGTTATTGATCTTCATAGAACTGATCAACTTTGACCTCTTCAAAATCAGTTGGGGCATGGACTTGTGCTACTGTGATACCGAATGGTTTGCCTTGGATTCAAAGAACTATCATTCTGTCATTTTTGAGGTTATACCCCAGTACTGCTTTTCTCACCCTTTTATTGACTATGAGAGCCACTCCATTTCTTCTAAGGAATTCTTGTCCATAGTAGTATGTGTAATGATCACTTGAATTAAATTCACCCATTCCCATCTATTTAAATTCACTGATGCCAAAGGTGTTGATGTTTATTTGCATCTCCTGTTTGACCAAATCCACCTAATCTTGGTTCACAGATCTTACATTCCAGGTTCCAATTAAATCTTGATATTTACAGCATCAGACCTTCCTTTTCTCACCAGACACATCTGCAGCTGAGCATCCTTTCAGCTTTGATCCATCAGCTTCATTCTTTCTGGTTCTACTTGCAGTTGTCCTCCACTCTTCCCCAGTAATGTGTTGGACACCTTCTGACCTGAGGGGCTCCTCTTTTGATGTGATATCTTTTACCGTTTTAATACTGCCCAAGGGGGTTTCTTGGCAAAGATACTAAAGCAGTTTGCCACTTCCTTCTCTGGTGGATCACCTTTTGTCAGAACTCTCCACTATGACCTGTTCATGTTGGATAACTCTGCAGGGCATACCTCACAGTTTCATTGAGCTACACAAACCCCTCATCCCTGGGAAGGCAGTGATCCAGGAGGGGCTTTGGGGTTTTGTTGTCCCCAGTTAGAATGTATGCTCCCTGAAGACAGTCACAGTCTATCGTTTTATTGCCATCTGTATCACCAGTACTTAGCATAGTGCCTGGCATATAGTAAGCACTTAACAATAACTTTATTCATTTCTTCTTTCCAAGCCCATCCTTTATAATTTCACAACATTCATTTATGAATGTTTTGAAATTGTTTTTGAATTTACATTGTGGTAGTCATTGCGTATATTGTCTACTTGGCTCTGCTTATTTCATTTTGAATAAGTATACACAACTATTTCCAAGTTTCTTTGTATTCATCATATTTGTTGTTTCTTACAACTGAGATGTATTCCTTGATGTTTATATACCACAATTTGCTTTCGTTGAAATTTAAGTCCCTTATTTCTCCTCTGGTTGAAAAGGAAGAATGTTTACTTTTATTTATTTTTTTTATTTAAATTTCATTAATAAAAGAAAATGAATTTCACATTTATTTGTTCTTTTATAAATGAGAATTCATGATAGTATAAGAAAAACTCCTGCAATATCATGGGATAATTACCTTAGGGATCTGATTAGAAACATCACTGTTAATATTCTTGTCAGAATCAATATGATAAAAATGAAGAGGATAAAGCTACCTTGCTTTCTACCATGACAAGCATGGCACCAACAACTATGTGTTTGAGTTTTAAACACACAAAGTATAAATATCTTTCTAGAAAAACTGCAAGCATTTTAATGCCACTAAATCAGGTCCAGGAAAAAAACTTTTTTGAAATTTGTGTTTTTCTAGGAGTCAGAAAATAAAATAGATCAGAGCAAATGAGTTCTAAAGGCTCAACTCATTAAAAGACTTCTCAGGGTTTTTTCTTCAACATTTCCACTACGTTTATATCCTTAGAAAATTCAATTTTCCCTTATAGCTATTTCATACTTAGAGACCAACTCAGGATTTCGGCTCTCTATAAAATTAATAAGTAGAGTTCACCTACCTCAACACTTAGTGAAGGGACCCAGAATTAAAATGCAGGTCATTAAGAACTTAAGAATGAGCCAATCTAGAGATAATTTTCAATGATCCTAACAAATGAATCATTAGTAAGCCCTACCCTTGGACTAAACTTAAATCTTAATGACAAACTTTTTTAAAGAGACCCTTAAAGCTCTGTTTAATAACTTCATTACAAGTGACCCTCCTCTTTTTGTTATTAGGAAGGCATTCACCACTTATAAACAAGTACATTCTTTAAAAACAATTTTAATATCATTTTAATTTTTTTAATTAACAAGCAGTTATTTTCTCTTCCTCCAACCCAAGTCCCAATTTAAAGGATAAACAAAAATAAAACCCATATAATAAGTACACATAAACTAAACAAATTCCTCCACTGTCCATGGCCAAAGATGAAAATCTGATTCTGCATCTTGAATCTATCACCACTCTGTCAAGAGGAGAGTACTGTAGTTAATGATCAGTCCTCTGCAATAATGGTTGGTCACTGCATTACAAACAATAATCCACAGGCCAAAATTGCTAGAGACGAAGAGGGTGAAGATGGAAGGTTTTGTCCTGCTAATAAGCTAATCTTTTTTGCCATATCTATTATACACACTAGCTAAAGGTCTTGACTCACTAGTGATCCTTTCAGTTTCAGACCCTCCTCCCACCCCTATCTGTCCTTGCTGGATAGGTACTTAGCTTAGGTCAAACTATATCAGCAGTTCTTGGTGCCACATTTCAGAAGGGGTATTGACAAACTAGAAAGTAAAGTGACAAAGATGATGAGAGGGACTAAAATGGATGTTATTGCCAAAATCAACTGAAGGAATTACAAATATTTCTCAGAGAGAAGACTGATGGGGACATCATTTTGTGTCCTCAAATATCCAAAGACTGTCTCGTGGAAAAAGGACAAGGGCAATGGTGATGAGGCTAACAGCAATGTGCCCATTTTAAGTTTAATGCAAACATTTATCAGTCAGTTACTTACAAAGTTCAAGAGTTGTATTATCTGCTTTTCTACATAAGTTTATCTTTATGTGAGTTAATCATAGGTATCTCTACCCAGGGCTTAGTGGGCAAGGATTAAGTTGGGGGGTATAAGGAATGATTTTATTACGCTGAGAAATCTCACTAAACCTTCAAACTGCTTACCTCCTATTTCATGTGTTTTCTTTTTCTCCTAACAAGCAGAAAGATCTTCAGACTTTGAAGAGAACAAAACAGATATGATAAGAGAGTCCCTAGACACCCTCAATTTCAAGTCACCAAGCTCAAAATATGACCATTCCAAATTACCAAAAGATGTTGCAGATGTGAATGGGCAGCTAGATGGCACAGTGGTTAGAGTGCTCCTCTTCCTGAGTTCAGATTTGATCTCAGACACTTACTACCTGCGTGACCCTGGGCAAGTCGCTTCAATCTGTTTGCACCTCAGTTTCCTCATCTGTCAGATGTGCTGGAGAAGGAAATAGCAAACCCCTACAGTATCTTTGCAACGAAATTCCAAAATGGGGTCACAAAGAGTCAGAAAAACGACTGAACAAGTTGCAGATATGAAAGTTGTGCCTCTATCAGATGATTATGGAAAACAGTAGAGGAGCTGCAGGGATGGAGACAGGTAAAGGTATGGATTACGAAGAGGAGCATGAAGGCAGATTTTTCAAAATACAGGCTGGGGGCTTAACTGCAATACCTAGCAAAATAATAAAGTATAATATTAAATGGACAGTTTAGGAGCTCTTAGAAAGGCAAGTGACGTGGGTTCATCAAGAACAAGTCATACCAGCCTAACCTAATTTCTGATCTACACATAGGTTGATCATTGGAATGTCATAAATGTAGTAACACCCAGATTCCCACTAAGTTATAAGACAAATATCTCATGTTATCTTTATGGATAAGAAAGATGTGGAGAAGATGGTAAAGCAGGTGCATTTATCACTGTTTCATCAACTACACAGAAAAAGTCATAATTAATGCATTAAAAAGACAACTTGTGAGGTGGTCTCCAATGTAGTGCTCCTAGGCATGCTGGCTGTTCAACATTTTATCAGTGACCTAAATAAAGCACACAGAGCATACTTATTAAATTTGCTGATGACACAAAAATTTAGGATCTACAAAAATTTTAATGATCTGGAATGGCAAGGTCAAATCTATTAAGACAAAATCATATAGGGACAAACATGAAGTCCTATATTTGGACACAAAAATCAGATGCCCAGGTTGATGGGAGAGGCCATGGCTAGATAATAGGTTCTTCAACTGATCGCCATGCATCACGGTCTCTAGTCTATCATCATGGTCACCTTTCTCTGGACATGTGTGAACTTGTCTAGGACCATCTTAAAATGTGACACACAGGTAGAACCAGCATAGTGCAAAGGAAAAACGTTGGGTTTAAAATCATAGTATTTGGATTTGAATCCTGACTCTGTCCCTTACTATCTGTGTGATCTTGGGCAAGTCACTTAACCTCTCTGGGCCTCAGTTTACTCATTTGTAAAATGAGTCTGTTACAGTAGATGACCTCCAAGGTTTTTTCTAGCTCTTAGTTTTTTATCTCACACAAAAAGAAAATGGGAACTTTAACAGATTGCAAATTCAATATTTGTTAACAATAAGATGTGGCAACTAAAATAGCCAGTTCCATTTTGGCTTTCAATATTGGAAAAATGGTGTCCAAAACTAAAGATACCAAGTCTCCTGCACTGTGTTCTCCTTAGATCAAATCTGGGTGCCAGTTATTAACGAGTTAGAGTATATTCAGAGGAAGACAGCCAGATTGTTGAAAGAACTGGAGATAATCCTATATGATGATAAATTTTAGGAACCGGGGACAGTTAGCCTAAAGAAGAGCATGCTTGAGGAACTGGGCCTGGTGGAGAGTGAGGAATGATAGCTATTTTTACAAGCCTGTAATGTGGAAGAGAAATCTGTTTTTGTTGTGCTTTGCCTTCTGAGGTCCCTTCCAACTCAGATTCTGATTCCATGATTCTACCTGGCATCAAAGGACAAAACTAGATAAAGGTGGAAGCTAGACAGAGGCAGGTGTCAGTTTAATCTGAGGGGAAAAATTCCTAACAGTCAGAACTGCCCCAAAGTAGAACAAGTAAAATAATACATCTTTTGATCTCCTTTTGGGCAAAGAATTCAGAGGGACTCTCTTCACAACATTACTCAAAAGAGCTTGGCAGGTACTAGAATTCCCATTAAAATGTGGAAGCTATGCTTTTGTACCAAGCGAGATTTCATACACAATTTAGACATCCTTCAACCTATGAGTCTATGAAGCTTTCCCCAACAATGCTAGCCCATTTTTCAAAGGCAGGGCTTTTGTATTCTGATTTGCCTTAATCCCTGTCCTTTTTCCCCTGACATATTGTCATATAGCAGGTACTTGGCCAATACTTGCTGAGCGAAAATCATTCCTATGTCATATCCCTGATACTGGTGCAAAAGAAAGAAATAGAGAAAAGCACTAACATTTGTTTAAGAACTTGGAGTTTAAGTTTTCTCTCCTGAGATGTTTTCTTTGCACATTCAAATAAGAAATGTTCTGAGACCATAAACAGACTAAAATTTCATAAATGAGTTTCAGGTATAATACGAATGTGAAATGAAAGTACCTTTGGAATATACATATATGTGTGTGTATATATATATACACATACCTACATATATGTAGGTATATGTATATGTGTTTGTGTGCATGTATGTACTGCTGGACAGAGCTTCTAGCCTTTCCTCTCTGTTAAAAATTAAAATGGGTAATAAAAGGAAATTGAACTGAGTAATGGAAAAATAAATGAAGGTCTCCAAGACTAGATAATGAAACATCTGACTCTCCTCCTGGCATAGAGAGAAGGTGAGGAGTTACTAAAAAGAATTTTGTATACATTATCAGATGCACCTCCCATCAGATATTTTAGGGAAAGGACTGAAATCAATGTGATGTAAATACTTAAGGCATCAATAAAACATTTAAAAATAAGGTGGAAAAAAGCTCTCAAGATTGTTTAGTTCATCGTTATTTTCTTTTCTACAGTATTTAATTTCAGCTAACAAGCTAACAATATTCAACTTCTACTTAATGTGCCTCTACCAAGTTAAAAAAAATTCTTTTTACAGAATAAAGAGAGAAGTTAGCTTTGTAAAAGGATTTCAAGGGGCCTGCAAGAGTCTTGCTATTTGGGACTATTTTAAGTATCTACCCTTTTATTCTTATAAGAGTTTAAGCTTTATACAAATTCCTTTTGGACAGAGTTCTCAAAGTGAACTTTGAAAATACGATAGCAAGCTATCCCCGGGATAAAAATTAAAACAGCTTAAATGTAGACTGCTGAAATAGCAAACTGAGTGACCACAACAAAAACTTGTTTTTTTAAGCAAATATTCTAAATGATTGCATACAAGGAAATGAATAGTATATATCTTTTCACTGCTAGGGGAAAAAAAACTGGTCTCTTGCTGTTTTTGCCAGTTCAATGGCTTTAACACAAGATCAGCTGTTTGACATTTCTAAAAATACTTGATTATCATACTAATATATTCACTACTTCGATTCAACTAAACAATCATTTACTAATTGCTTACCATGTGTAGACCATTGTGCTAGACACTGAAGATACAAAGACAAGATTAAAAGCTCCTGCCCTGAAGGAACTAACATTCTCCTGGGAGATCAGTGGGGAGGGCAGTAGATAAAAGGTATACACAGATAAGTTGATATAAGATATTTTGAGAAAGGAGAAAACACTAACAAAAAAGGGAATCAGGAAGGGTACCCACACTGAGCCTTGAAAAGAAAGCTTAGGAGTCTAAAACTCAGAGGTCAGAAAAGGACACATCACATGAATAGGGATAGTTGGGCAAAGGCATGAAGGCAGGACATGGAATGCCAATTTGAGGGAACAGTAATTAGTCCAATTCAACTGGAATTCTATGTGTAAAACAGACTGGAGCTACCTGGTGAAAGGCTTTAAATGACAACTCAAGGAGTTGCTACTAGAATCAGTAGAGAACAACTGATGATTTTTCTGAGCAGAAGAGTGATGAGTCAGTGCTGTACTTCAGGAAGACTATACTGGCAGCCATGTGCAAGTCAGATTGCAGAGAGAGGACAGACAGGAAGTTAAGAGGACAGTAAGAGCCTACTGCCGTAGACTGGTACAAAGGTAGTCAAAGCCTGAACTATGGTGATGGCCGTGGGAGGGGAGGGAAAAGATGCAAAGAATGTTATGTTGGTAAACTAACAAGACTTGGCAACTGCTTAAGAAATGGTGGGGAGGGAAGGGCAAGGGTGAGTGAGGAGTTGACAATGACTCGAAGATCATGAACACAGGTGATTTAAAGGAAGTGGTAAACTCAACAGAAACAGGGAAGGCAGATGAGCAGGTTGAGGAGGAATAAGTTTCACTTCGGACTTCTTGGGTTTGAAGTGTCTATAAGACATCCCAATACAGAAAGCCAGACAGCACCTGGTGATGGTAGGTTAGACAGAGATACAGTCTGGGCATGTAGATTTGGGAATCATCTAATTAGGAATTATATTGAATCAATGCAAGTTGATATTACTGAGAGACAGTTTAGAGAAGAGAAACAAGGTGAGGGCAGGGGAGGGAGGAAACAAGACCAAGTTTTGAGGAACTACGATGGTTAGACAGAGAAGACCATGGATACTTGCCCAGCAAAGGAAAGTGAGAAGGAAGACTCAAGGAGTCAGAATGGAAGGAAGAGAACAAGGAAAGAGCAGAATTGGAAAGGCTGATGGAGAAGTACATAAGCTCCTTGAAAATAAGCACTATCTTTTATTTTGTTTGGTTTGTTTGTCTCCCTTTCTTTGTATCCCTAATGCTTAGCACGGTGTCTGGCTATAGTGGGGGCTTAATACTTACTGAATGACTGAGATGGAGTAATAAACAGTGTCAAAAGATGCACAGGGGTCAAGAATATGGACTGAAAAAAGGATATTGGTTTTAGGGTTTAAGAGTTCATCAGTAATCTTGAAGAAGGCAGTTTTGTCTGAAGTAGGGTTCAGAAGTGATACTGCAGGGGCTGAGGAGCAAAGAAGTGAAGTAGAGGCAAGGGCAGTATTCTGTAGGTGGATTTTTCTAGATATTTTAGCTTGGAAAGGGAAAGATGACATGAGACGATAACCAGAGAGAACGAGGGTCAAGGGAAGGATTTTTTAATGAAGAAGAGATGTGGGCATATTATCAGCACCAGGAAAAGGGCTAAGTAGATAAAGAGAGAGTGGAGATGAAAGACAGTGGGTGATTGATGAAGGGCACAAGCTGCCTCTGAAGACAAGAGTCAAGAAATAATAATAATTAAAGATATCAAGCAGAAGGTATAGAGTGGACAGCAGAGCAGCAGGAAGAAATATAGCAAGCTTCCTCTTCCCCCAAAAACACTCCTCCAAACAGATCTAGAAAATTCACCAGATTGAGTCCTAATTAATAAATCCAAGACTCATTTCCAACCCAGGTGATCACAGGGAGACAAACAAGATCTTTGGATACTGAGGCTGGGCTCTGGCCAGGAACAGACCTTGAAGCATTCCAGCACAGGAAGAAGCTGTGCCGTGCATGAGGGAAAGAAGAGGTCCTAGAACCAAAATACAGGGGCCTAAATTTCTATAGGAGGCTGAAAAAGGTGTCTTTTGACAACCTTGCCACTCACCACCCCAGTTTGGAGTCATAGATCCAGGGCAGACTGAGGAAGGGACTTAAACCTAGGTGTGGCATTCCAGGGTAAGGAGTGGCATAGGACCCCAGCCTGTGTACCAGGGAAGGCACAAGTTCAGAAGCAAACATCAGCCATGTGGCTCAGACCCCAGGACCAGAGCAGGGTGTCAGTCCTACCTTCTAGCCCAGTCTGAAGCCTGCATAGGAATAAACAGGGAAGAAATTCCAGACTAAAGAGAAATAGGTGGGAAAGGAGAAAAGAAAGAAAGGGAAATTGGAAAAATGGTAGATCAAGAAAGGAATTATTCCTAAACAAAAAAAAAACTCTAAGGATACACAAAAATATTTATAGCTTTTTTTGAAATGGCAAAGAATTGGAAACTGAGGGAATTTTCATCAATTGGGAAATGGATGAACAAGTTATATTTATATGTAAACATGATGTAATACTATTGTGCTGTAAGAAATGATGAAGGGCATTTTTAGCAGCTCTTTTTTGTGGTGGCCAAGAACTTGAAATTGAGGGGATGCTCATCAACTGGGGAATTGCTGAACAAGTTGTGGTATATGAATGTAATGGAATACCATTATTGTGCTATTAGAAATGATGAGCAGGCAAACTTCAGAAAAACCTGGAAAGACTCATATGAACTGATGCTGAGTGAAGTGATACACTGTGCAACGACTGACTTTGATAGACTTAGCTCCTCAGCAATGCGAGGACCTAGAACAACTCCAAAAGATTCATGATGGAAATGCCATCCATATCCAGAGAAAGAAATATGGAGTCTAAATGTACATCGAAGCATACTATTTGCTCTCTTTTTTTTTGTTTTGTTTTGTTTATTCTTTCTCATGGTTCCTCCCATTCATTCTAATTCTTCTATACAACATGACTAATATGAAAATGTTTAATAAGAATGTATACATAGAGCCTATATCAGATTGCACACCATTTTAGAGAGGGGAGAGGTGAGGGAGGTGGAGAAAATTTAAAACTTATGGAAGTGAAGGTTGAAAACTAAAAATAAATTAATTTGTATAAATAAATATTTGATTGCAAAAAAAAAAGAAATGATGAAGGGGATGGTGTCAGAGAATCTGGATTAATTGATGGAGTGAGGTAAACAGAACCAGAATAATATAAACAAGAACAACATTGTAAAGACAAACAACTTTGAAAGACTTAGAACTTTGATCAGCATAATAATCAATCATGAATCCAGAGGACTAATAATGAAACATACCTAACCCCTCCTGATAAAAAGAAAGACTCAATACAAAATGAGCCCTTTAAAAAAGATATAACCAATGCAGAAATTTGCTTTGTTTGACTGAACAAGCTTGTAATGGGATTTTGTTTTTCTTTTTTTCCTCAATGGCATTGGGGGAGGGGGAAAGGGGTGATAGGGATCCAAGGGGAAGAGGTGGAAGGAGAGAAGGAGGATTTTTGCTCACGGAAAAAAAAATAATTTTTTTAAAAGTATCAAGGTTTAAACTGTGGAATGAATAGAGGTAGAAACAGGAAATACAAATATTAGAATTCAAATCTGAGTCTCTATCATACAGCAAACCAACATTACATATGCTCATTGAAAGGGTCATTAGCTTTAGCTCAGAGGGAAATAACTATGCCCTGAAAGATTAAATCTATTCTACATATGAAATAATCAGGGAACATGAAGTGACTCCTGGTCACTATTTTGTTATGCATTTCATATGTCTAAGTGGTCTAGAGAGTCAGGTGGGCAAGGGACAGCTCTGTGTGATTCCTCATCCAGCCACAAACCATAAACTTTTTCCCTAAGCAAATCTGTGCCTGGATGGAGGCCAGCTCCCATCTGTGTTTTCTTTCCTTTGGTACAGAGCCTTGTGAGATCTCAAAAGGCAGCTGGCATCTTTCTTCTTCCCAGGCACCCAAGCAGCAGGGTGGTAGCTACCAGAGCAGTTCCACTGGCAACAGCTACAGAAGTAAACAATCTTAGAGGGAGTTGCCCACAAAGAGAGAAATTACTGGAAAGAAAAAGACCCTTTGATGTTGATCCTATTTTTCAGTAGAGGTGAAATGTAATATGGGAAATTAGCAGTCATTGCAAAGAAATTGTAAATGTCCCAACGAGACTTGTGTTTACATTTGACTGTACCAGCAAAAAATTACTGGATCCTGTTATCATTAAACTGTAATTCTATAGTGATTAGCATTCCCTCTTCTGATATTCTGTTTGGGAATAAAATTATCTATTCCATACTTGATTCATGTTTATGCTCTGCCTAACCTTTAATTTAGGAATATGTACAGCAGTAAAGCAATTAGTGAGGATGGTGGGGAATCAATTAATAAACATTTATTAAGTGCCCACTATGTGCCAGGCACTGTCAGAGATACAAAAAGAATACAAAAGGATACAAAGTGTTGGAGATACAAAAAGAAGCAAAAAACAGTCCCTGCCCTCAAGGAGCTTAAAATCAAATGGAGAAGACAACATGCAAACAAATGTACACAACATAAGTTATATATAGGATGAATAAAATAATTAACAGAAAGAAGTCACAAGAATTAAGAGAACTTGGTGAAGGATTCCAGTAAAAGATGGGATTTTAGCCTGGACTTAAAGGAAGGTAGGGAGGTGAAAGAAATAGGGAATGAAGTAAAGCATAGTTTAGGCCTACCCAAAACAGCAGGACAGATTTTTGCCTTTTATTAGAGTTCCTGAATGTATGTCTTTTCTTGTAATAGAATGTGAGCTCTTTGATGGCAATGGCTTTCTTATTAGAGTCTGTATAACACGTGGTACTTTCTGAATACATCTAGTATATACACTCAGTAAAAGAGTTAACATTCATCCATCTTGAGAATACACATACATACACATAAGCATTTGCATTAACACTGGTACCCCCAATCAACATTTTGAAAAAATAAACTAGAAAATGAATTAATTGCCTAAGCAATGGGTTTCATTTCTATCTGTGGTTGATGTCAGAAAGGCTGTACTACTACCACCTAATAAAAAGTTTTTCTATATAATTTTTTTAGAGTTCAATGATGCACTTGTTTCTAAAACCAGAACAGTGATTTCATCAGTATAGTGAGAAATTTTATCTACCAATGCAAAGGAGTCCCTTTTCTGCAACTTCAAATCTTCAAGAGTTTCCTGGGATGGGGTTAAGTGGACCCACTTGGGAGCCCACAACCAAGACAGTCACAGGTAGAATATGACCATCAATTCTGTCCACTATTCCACACTGTTTCTCATCAATGATACTTCCTTACTGAGGTATATATTTCACATTTGCACAGCTTTTAAAATTTTTCAAAGTGATTTTACATTCATTATCACATTTTATTTTCACAATGTGCCTGTGAGATTAGGCAGGTATTATTTATACAGGAAGAGAACGGGAGCTCTGGAAGGTCACGGCAGAACCAAGCAAAGAATTCTAGTTTCCCACTGCCAATTCTTAGTCTTTCCTAAGACTATACATGTCCATGATACAAATTAAGTTTTTCAGCTCTTTCTATATTTTGGAAACTATGAAATGCTACAGCAAGCACTCGATAAATGCTTACCTTTCTAACGGCAATACAGACTTAATGGTACAGATACAGAGCTTTAGAGCAACGCTTAAAGATTAGACTTAACCTGGTTTTGAAGTTCAGATCAATACCTTCTTTTCAACACTTTTAGTAGGAAAAAAACATATTTAGGGTCAGAGGACTTGGGTTCAAATCTTGGGTCTGCTATTTACTTAACTTATTTCACCTTACTGCAGTTTGTGAACTTTATGTTCCAGCTAGATGTACTTGGCAAGTTACTCTATCTGTTGGTCCTCAGTTTCTTCATCCGTAAAATAAAGGAGCTAGACTAAATGATTTCTAAGTTCCCTTCTAGCTCTAAATATAGGATTCCATGATTTAGAAATAAGGGAAAGTTTCACAGAAGAAACAGCACATAAGTTGGAACTTGAAGGAAGAGAAGGATTGCAACTGGTGGAGATGAGGAGATTCCATTCTGGGCATGGGGGCAGCATGAATAGGGGACAGCTGGAACATAAAGTTTGAAAACCAGAGTAAGGTGAAATAAAGATGGAAAGGCACCTTGAATCCAGCTAACAGAGTACCTCAGATAATGAATTTGCCCTCCCCTAAACTTAACTGTCACTGAAGCAAGATAAGAAAAGCACAAGCAACAAAGTGGATAGAATTCTGTCATTTCATTACCATCAGTTAACTACTTAACATCAGATACCTGCTCTTGTCAAAATAATCAATGCTACAATTATAAAAATTGAGTTTTTTTTCCTTTTAATCATTGTCATGAAAATTTTCATTGCAGAACTTCTCAACTCTCACTATTAGAAATTGGTCTCTCCATCTCCATCTCTATAGCTCTGACATTAAAATTTCTAAGCATTTTCCCTGTATACTAATTATTCTTGAAAAGTTGTTTTTTTCTTACACTTTTATTAGATTATCTTTTGCACAAAACTCCATCTCCTTAACATTAGTGACTATGGTCTGAGAAGAATCAAAATGATAACTCAAAGGGCAACTTATTTATCTACAAGGACTCCTACACAAATAATTGTGAGAGAGAAATCAGCAAAGATGTGTATGACCAGAAACACAAGAGGGCTGGTCAGGGAGTGAAGGCAGCAAATGAGTAATCTGGTAGTCCAAACTATTCAAAGGATTAGAGGAAGGCCTCCAGTTCACTGGTTAAGTGAATTAGTTAACAAGAATCTATTAGGTGCTTACTATGTGGCAGGCACTGTGCTATTTGGGATACAAACTGGGATACAGATTGGGATATAAATACAAAAGTCAGACAATCCCTGCCCTTTAAAAGTTCACATTCTCCTGGATAGCTTCTATACTTTCTTGGATAAGTAAATGTATGATATATACAAAATAAGCATAAATTGATCTTGGTGGGGGGAGACACTAAAAACTGGGAGAATCATCAGGAAGAGCCTCCTGAAGGATGAGGCTCTTAGATGAGGGAAGCTAGGGGTTCTAAGAGGCAGAGGTAAAGAAGGAAAGAGTTCCAGGCATAGGAAACTACTTGAGCATAGGAACGGAGGTAGGAGATGGAACATTGTGTGCAAGGAGCAACAAGAATGCCAGTTTGACTGCAAACTAAAGAGTAATCAGCTTAGGAACATAGGCTATAGCCAGACTGTGAAAGACTTTTCATGCCAGGCAGAACAGTTGACTAGAGTTAATAGGCAGCCACTAGAAGTAGGTTCTCTATGAAGGATTCCTCAGTAGGCATAGATGAGTATCACACAGGATGAAAAGGCATAGATATGTAATAATTTCCACCAATGGAGGAAGTACTCACACTACAGAGCTCATGGAACCATTAAACTATTAGGAAAAAAAAAATGTGTCATATTACAACTGCTACATTGGTAGGTCTGTGCAGATAGGAAGTATATCTTATTTAACTTTGAATCACTTTTAGACCTAGCCTGTGATTACACATACTTAGGTACTTTCTCAACCAATTCAGAACACAACATCTACTTGTCATCTCACATTGTACATGTTTTGTTGATATTTTCCCATTGGCTCCCCACTGAAGACCTAGCTAACAGTCTAGAGAGACTTCACTCGGTTCTTTAAAACCAAGATACCACTCAAGCTGTCCATTTCTATTCTGTCTTTGCTTCTTCCCTACATGACTCACCTAACTCATTTCTTACTTCAAACGTGTCTTTGATGATGTCTTCCGTGCACTTTGTAGTACAAATCACCACTGGTAACAAGCAGAAGCCCACTTCCAAACACCCTGTGCCTTTTTGCTGCCCTTTGGACTATCTGTAGTTATAATTCTTCCAAGATTATGTCTTTTCATGAATCACTGTCAATGTAGTATCACTGAAACAAAACTAAAGTAAGAAGAACTTTTCCAGAAGCAAGCAATCTGGGATCCTCAGAAGTACTCTTTCCTAAATGCAATCAAGCCTGTTCTCATCCTGCTCACCATCCATCTGTAGGACCTTTACAAAGCATGCATACTGATGGACTAATTCACTGAACTACATAGATCCACGTGCATGGAATGGTTTGGGCAATGTGCATTTTGCATCTGCTTAATTTTCAATTGTGGAAAATTAGGTCAATTTCTTTCATGTTGGTGTTGATTACACTGAGGGAGCTTTATATTGTTCTAGAGTTTAATGTAAGACAAGGCCACAATCAACTGTTAAGTGCTTCCTACAGGTCAGGCACTATGCCCAGGCAGAGAGATGGCACAGTGGAGAGAGAGCTGGGCCTAGAGTCAAGAAGACCAAAGTTTAAGTTCAGCCTCAGACTCTTATTAGCAGTATGTCCCTGGGCAAGTCACTTAACCACTATCTGCCTCAGCTTCCCCAATTGTAAAATGGGAATTATAAGGGCATCTACTTCATAGGGCTGCAGTGAAGATGGAATGAGATAATATTTGTAAAGCATTTCGCATAGTCCCCAGACATAAAAGACACTTAATAAATGCTTGTTCTCTTTATTCCTCCCACCCATCCCATCCCCAACATCCCCCAGGTGCCTTGGACATAAATACAAGACAAAAGAAAGAAAGCCTCTGCCCTCATTCCATTGGGAGGAGACAATGTTAGCAAATAAAAACATTCAGAAAACTTGTGACTCAGCCAGGAAACCTTTTGTTTGGCTAGAGGACATTCCATAAGATGATAGGATTTAAAGGTGGAAGGGATCCCAGGGATAATTTTGTTCAACAAACACTCATTTTCCAGAGGAGGAAACTTAGCAACTTGCCTACGAACACACAATAAAGCAGTAAAGATGGGAATCAGGCCTAAGTTCTCTAACTCCCAATTCACTCTCGTGTCTTAAGTATGATGCCACATTTCCCCGGATATTGGTCTTCTGCCCCACTATTCTCCAAGTCAATCCTTCTACTTCAGTCTGGTAAGTCACCTCACTAATCTCTCTGTGCAAGATACCACGCTTTGTTTAAAAAAAAAACACAATGATGGTGAGAACTAACATTTCTACAATGCTTTAAATCTGGCAAAGCATTTACATATGTTATCTCATTTGATTTCCATGACCTGTGAGATTGGCTCTTTTATTGTTATCTCCATCCCCCTGTTATCTCCATTACACATAAGGAAATTGAAACCCAAAGACTTTAAGTGACTTGCCCAGTTAATCCCCAGTGGTGGAATTAATACTAAAGTCTTTCTGACTTTAGTCTAGCACTCTATCCACAATATCACACTAACTCCACACAAGTCTGATAAGCCCTTGTCAAAGGAATGAGCAACTTACATATTTAAAGGGCAGAAGAAGCCAAATGGTTCAGCTGAGACCAGATTTTGGAAGCACCTGAGTGCCTGATGACCAATTTGTACATTATTCTAAAAACAACAGGAAACCTTTGAGAATGTCTGGGCAAAGAAATGATAGGATGAAAGTAGTATTTTGAAAAGATTGTTATTCAACTGAAAAAAATGAAGATAATGCAAACCAAACTATCTTATCATTTTAATTATTGTGCCTTTTTACGATGAAATCCAAAATAAATGCCCCTTTTGAAAATGAAAATTTGAACCTTTTTATATTCAGAGTTACAAAAGCTCGAGTGTTCTATAATAGTGATATTAATAATAAGAAGAGAAGAAGGAGAAGAAAGAGAAGGAGGAGGAGGAGAAAGAGGAAAAGGAGAAGCAGCATTTAGCACTTTAAGGTTTGTACAGCACTTGTACATATATTATCTCATTTGATCTGAACTTATCCACAGCATTCAAAACTTCTCCATTGATTTTCACAAGAGTTTGAATTACAAATTTTCTCCCCATTTCTACCCTCCCCCCCACTCCAAGATGGCATATATTCTGGTTGCCCTGTTCCCCAGTCAGTCCTCCCTTCTGTCACCCCACTCCCCTCCCATCTCCTTTTCCCTTCCTTTCTTGTAGGGCAAGATAAATTTCTATTCCCCATTGCCTGTGTATCTTATTTTCTAGTTGCATGCAAAAACTGTTTTTTTTTTGTTTTTGAACACCTGTTTTTAAAAATTTGAGTTCCAAATCCCCGCCCCCCCTTCCCTTCCCACCCACCCTCCCTAAAAAGTCAAGCAGTTCAACATAGGCCACATGCGTAGCATTATGTATAACCCTTCCACAATACTCCTGTTGTGAAAGACAAACTATATTTTGCTCCTTCCTAACCTATCGCCCTTTATCCAATTTTCTCCCTTGACCATGTCCCTTTTCGAAAGTGTTTGTTTTTGATTACCTCCTCCCCCATCTGCCCTCCCTTCTATCATCCCCCCTTTTTATCTTCTTCCTCCTTCTTTCCTGTGGGGTAAGATACCCAATTGACTGTGTATGGTATTCCCTCCTCAGGTCAAATCTGATGAGAGCAAGATTCACTCATTCCCCCTCACCTGCCTACTCTTCTCTTCCTACAGAACTGCTTTTTCTTGCCACTTTTATGCGAGATAATTTACCCCATTCTATCTCTCTCTTTCTCCCTCTCTCAATATATTCCTCTCTCATCCCTTAATTTGATTTGATTTCTTTTAGATATCATCCCTTCATCTTCAACTCACTCTGTGCCCTCTCTCTCTCCATATATATATACATATAATATATATACACACATACATATATACATACATACGCACACATATATACATACACACACACACACACACACACACACATACATATATGAATATTCCCTTCAGCTACCCTAATACTGAGGTCTCACGAATCATACACATCATCTTTCCATGTAGGCATGTAAACAAAACAGTTCAACTTTAGTAAGTCCCTTGCAATTTCTTTTTCTTGTTCTTTTTCTTGATTACCTTTCTCACGTTTCTCTTGATTCTTGTGTTTGAAAGTCAAATTTTCCATTCAGCTCTGGTCTTTTCACTGAGAAAGCTTGAAAGTCCTCTATTTTATTGAAAATCCATATTTTGCCTTGGAGCATGATACTCAGTTTTGCTGGGTAGGTGATTCTTGGTTTTAATCCTAGCTCCATTGACTTCTGGAATATCATATTCCAAGCCCTTCGATCTCTTAATGTAGAAGCTGCTAGATTTTGGGTTATTCTGATTGTGTTTCCACAATACTCAAATTGTTTCTTTCTGGCTGCTTGCAGTATTTTCTCCTTGATCTGAGAGCTCTGGAATTTGGCGACAAAATTCCTAGGAGATTTCTTTTTGGGATCTATTTGAGGAGGTGATTGGGGGATTCTTTCAATTTCTATTTTGCTCTGTGGCTCTAGAACATCAGGGTAGTTCTCCTTGATAATTTCTTGAAAGATGATATCTAGGCTCTTTGTTTGGTCATGACTTTGAGGTAGTCCAATAATTTTTAAATTATCTCTCTTGGAACTATTTTCCAGGTCAGTGGTTTTTCCAATGAGATATTTCACATTGTCTTCCATTTTTTCATTCCTTTGGTTCTGTTTTAGAGTATCTTGATTTCTCATCAAGTCACTAGCTTCCACTTGCTCCAATCTAATTTTTAAGGTAGTATTTTCTTCAGTGGTCTTTTGGACCTCCTTTTCCATTTGGCTAATTTTGCTTCTCAAGGCTCTCCTCATTGGCTTTTTGGAGCTCTTTTACCATTTGAGTTACTCTATTTTTTAAGGTGTTGCTTTCTTCAGTATATTTTTCAGTATTTTGGGGGGTCTCCTTTAGCAAGTCATTGACTTATTTTTCATGGTTTTCTCGCATCCTTCTCATTTCTCATCCCAATTTTTCCTCTACTTCTCTAATTTGCTTTTCGAATCCTTTTTGAGCTCTTCCATGGCCTGAGACCAGTTCATGTTTTTCTTGGAGGCTTTTGTTGTAGGCTCTTTGACTTTGTTGACTTCTTCTGTCTGTATGTTTTGGTCTTCTTTGTCACCAAAGAAAGATTCCAAAGTCTGAGACTGATTCTGGGTGCGTTTTTGCTGCCTGGCCATGCTCCCAGCCAACTTACTTGACCCTTGAGTGCCACTTAATTCCTCCCACTAGGTGGGCCTGGGGCCAGAAGCAACTGCAGCTGTATTTCTGTAGCTGCCTCACCTCCGCTGCCCCTAAGGCAGTGGCTGAACTGGGAACTCTATCACCCTGTCCCCAGCAGCTTTTCCCACTAACCTTCTCTGTTGTCTTTGGTGTTTGTGGGTTGAGAAGTCTGGTAACTGCTGCAGCTCACTCATTCAGAGCGCTAGGGCACACTCCACCTGGCTCCTGGTCTGGTTCATCCACGCGGCCCAGGCTGGGCTCTGCTCTGCTCCACTCCACTCCCAGCTCTGGGCGCAAAAGACCTCACCCGGCAACCATCCAGGCTGTCCTGGGCTGGAGCCCTGCTTCCCTCTGCTATTTTGTGAGTTCTGTAGTTCTAGAATTGGTTCAGACCTAGTTTTTTATAGGTTTTTGGAGGAACTTGGTGGGAAGCTCACACTAGTCCCTGCTTTCCAGCCACCATCTTGGCTCCACCCCCAGCACCTGTGTTTTCTTGGTGCTAACTGTTAGGCCAAAATTAGCACAAGCAGAAGAGAATTGATCCACACTTTACTGTGTCTCAGCTGCAGAGGCTACATTGAGTGCCCAATCATTCGCAAGCAGAAAATCATGCACCAACACTCCCTCCACTTCGGTCTTGGCTTGCAGCCTTTTCAAGTTGAAGAATTTACCATCAGTACAGCAGCTGACCTGGATGCTGTGTTCATCCTTATTGAAAGCATCTGACAACATGACTGAAAACATCACACTAAAAACCACAGCATAGTTGCTTTAATTCCTTGCTTCATTCCACTGGTGACTGGGAAAGCACGAGAGCATTGTCCATTATCCAGAACCCCGGTAAGCATACCATCATGAAATTGATGTACAATGCTAATGAACTTCTCTGGGCAACTAAATCTAAAACCAGATCTAAAATAATTCGTTCTGTAAAGGCCAACCAAAATTAAACAGTTTTTTCAAATTTATAGACCTGTGTATTTTATGTAAATATTTCTGCTGGTCAAATTCAAGTACTTCCATTATATAATATTTAAATGTATGAATATATGATCCCCAGATAGAACTTGAATTACTAGTAGAGTCAAGGTTGATTAAATTCAGATTTCTAAGAGCTACAGAATATACCGTTTCTGCCAGGCCCACATTATTTTGGAACAAAATGAACATTTCTTCCTCTAAGATCTCAAGTCAGTGATTGTGGTCTTTTTTTCCTAAAGTTATACGGTATTTCCTTAACTATGTACATGCTATATGACTCCAATAGAATAAAAAACTCCCTAAAGGCATGGGACTGTTTCAGATTTGACTTTAACTTCCTGATGCCAAGCACACTACCTTATATGTAGTAGACATCTGATAAGTAATTGTGGAATTGAATTGAGAGGAACGTCTGAAATATTCTATATTGGTAATGAGAGTGACTGCATGATCAGCTTCATTTGGCACCTATGGTGCTGACACTGACCAGGCAGCATCACGGGGCTTCATCCCCAGTAATGGCAGTTACTTGACTACCATATGTATGGAGATCAACCATGCATAAGCATCCTGGAGGCAAGGTGGCTCCACCTAACAACAGAGCCTGGCCCTGGCAGAACAGCACACCTCTAGGTACACATTTAAAGAACTGGTGATAGGTTTCATCTAATGCTAGTTATTGTCATTAAACATACATTTGCCATAGACTGCTAGTCCATAAACATAAACCTGGACTGATTTTACCATGAAATTGTTTGGCAGGCTAGTAATTGCTGAAATACACTCCTGTGAGTGACCCAATCCTTCTTACCTTGTGTTGTGAATTCCATGAGCTCTGACCCAATGTCAGGAAGAGATCTGTCTTATTTTCTATAACCCTAAAGTACTGGGGTTCTAGGGCAAGGACCACACAATCTATATGTATGTTTGGGGGATGACAGTCAAGATGGAGGCTGTCAGGCTCAACAAAGCTGAAAAAAATTAAAGCAACTGACATAAATTACAACCCATACTAAGCAAAAAGAAACTTCTAGTAAACAAGTGAAAAGAAGAGATTTCATGGGAAATGGAAACTAAAAACAACAGGAGGAACTGTCAAGCACATTTAAGGAATGGCTAGGGGGGAAGCAGGGGAACTAAAAGATAACAGGTTAAAAAAAAAGTTAAGAAAGCTACAGTGAAGGTCACTTTAAAACAAAACCTACTTATCTGAAGGAACAGGGAAGAATCTTGGAAGCCCTGAGGAAAGAAGCCTGCAAATGATGCATGAAAAGGAAAAATGGAAAAAAAAATATTCACTCTACGGTCACGGTCACAGGATGCTGTTATTCCTGGGCTTCTGAAACAGATGGGTGAGGAGGATGAGGAAAAAGCTGAGAGAGAGAGAGAGAGAGAGAGAGAGACCTCCATCTAGGTGCTGAGACACCTTAAACAGCTTTCCTCCACCATACTCTACTCCTGCTGCTTAGCTCCAACCTGAAGGTGGTGTGTCTGGTCTCCAGCCCCTCCATCTCTGCTCCCCGGTCATTATAATCACTGTGCACCCTGCTAATTTTGACTAAAAAGCCCACAGTTACAGTTTAGATCCATTTAAGATATATGAAAGAAGAGTTTATGGTAATAATAATAATAACTGGCATTTTATATGGCCCCTGCTATGTGCAAGGCACTGTGTTAAAGGCTTTACAAATGTTATTTCATTGGATCTTCTCAACAATCCTGGGAAGTGGGTGCTATTATTATCCCCATTTTAAAATTAAGGAAACCAAGCCAAAAAGAGATTAAATCATTTGCCCAGGGTCACAGATCTAGATTTGAACTCATCTTCTTTACATCAGACCCAGCATTCTATCCACTGAATACAGATCAAAAACTGTGTCTATTACAATCTATCTGCACAGGACACCAGTTTTCATTTTCAAAGTTACATTTGAGACTACAGAGGATAAGGCATCTTTCTATGTGCTCTACTCAAAAAAAATAAACAGCAATTCTGGTCCAGAAGCTGCTACGATCTCTAAGATCTCCAAGCTCCTTGAGTGGCCCTGGAGTATGCACCTAGGAGTTCTAGAATACTCGACTCCTTTCTACTATCACCTGAAAACAATTACATCCAAAGTTTCCCAGTTACAGCTTTGGTTCCATCTCTTCTTCACAAAACCATGATACAAGTATTAGTCCCAGATCTGGGGTGCGTGCGTGTGTGTGTGTGTGTGTGTGTGTGTGTGTACAGAAGTGAGAGAATGGTGTAAGGGGATGGGCTGCCTCTAGTTTAGAGGTGCCAGTTCTAGCCCCACTGTAAATAGATTGATGGGCTACCTAGTTCAGAGGTATTGTCCTACCCCCGAGTGTAAAAAGGGAGGTCAGTGGGCTGCCCTGGCACCCTTGCTTAATTATGCCTACTTCCTACTCCTGTAGGTTTCTCCAGGTAAGCCCACATGGCTCCCCCTTTTGGGGGTCTTCACTCAAACATGACTATTGCTTTCAGCACTAAGTGGACAGTATGTTAGAGTTTTTTTATCCCCAGTAATTCTCACACTGTGCAGCAGAAAAAACATGGAATAAGTAATGCACATAAAAAACCACTTGAATTCCCTTCACAAAATGAATTTCCAGTGCCTACAGAGTAACTTCATACTTTAAATATGAAATCTAAAAAGCACGAGGAAGTTACTTTGGGTTGTCTCAACTTACCTTCACTTCTCATGAGGAAGCAATGCCATTAACAGCTGACACTTACATCACACTTTAGGGTTCACTAAACAAATAACCATAATTTCATCTGATCCTCCCAACAAGCCCTTCAAGTAGATGCTATGATTAACTCCACTTGACAAACTGAGAGAGGTTATGTGATTTGCCCAGAGTCACAGAACTAGTTAGTACTGGAGGCATGATTCAGATTCAGATCTTTTATCAGTAAGGCAAGATTCATGACCTCGAGGATGACTGTGAACATGCCTGTATGGTTTGGAATCACATCGTATAATAAATTCTCTAAGTAGAAGGCAGAGAAAGTATAACATTTATTTAGACACAAGAGAATCCAAACTTAGGACCAGTAATTCCAATTCCATACCATAGCAACTATATTCCAAAACCAGCAAGCCCACCTCAATGTGGCAACAAGGAAACTATAACAAAGTATTACAGCAAGGAGCCAGGCCATCCTGCAATGCCCCCTGCCTCTCTGCTAGGGCCTTCCTATAAACAATCACTCACAAATCCTAACTCTCAGCTCAGCACTCTCTCCTGCAGCTCCGCTGACTCCAAGTTCCTTGATCTCCGCAACTCTCTCTTGTTCTGCACTCTCTACTCTGCAGTCTTTTTCAATGCTGGCTCTCCCTCAATGTCCTCTCGATGCCTGCTTCTGAAACCTACAGCTCTTGGTTCCGCTGCAACCAGTTCTGCTGCTTTCAGTTCTGGGCTCTCTTTTTATAGTCCTAGCAGGCATCTGATTGATTAGAACTCAGGTCACATACCACTGGCTCTGGTCTTAGCAACTCCCCTTAGGGCCCTGTGGGCTTCCTACCCACATCAGCTTAACCAGCAAAATGATGTGAGCCTAGGGCCTCACACCTAGTTAGCAAAAGGGTGTGGGCCTGCCTCTAATCAGGCCTCCCTTTGTTGGCCGCACCTAAGGCCTATTCAATGGGCAGGAAAGATCTTTCACTTACTGATTGGCCTTACAGATCCTCCTGACTCCAAGGTCAGCACTCCATCCACTATAATACTCAGATGCCTCAAACTGTCTCCTTTAGGTCTCACAATAGCCCTGTGAAGTTAGTGCTCACTTTATATAGGAAGAAAAGGATGTTGCAGGAGGTTAGGTGACAAAGGTCACACAGCCAGGACCCAAACCCAAGTCTCTCTTTCTAATTCTAGTACTCTCTTCACTGCACCAAGCTCCCTCTCCAAAGCAAGGTCCATTCATATAGTTAGGGAAATGAGTCAGTTTTATTAGCTGAAGAACAAGATAATACTGAGCCAAGACATTCCATTAGAAGAGATTAAACAAAATGAAATTTGCATAAAAAAGGCTCCTGCTGCTCTTGCTTACTTCTGAAAATTCCATTCATGTATTCATTCATTTGTTCATTCATTCATTCAAAAAACATTAAAGTGCCTACTATGTGTAGTGTATTGTGTTGATGCTATGATCCACCATTCTATCAACTGTAAACCTCAGATGATTACCAATGGGAAGATTCTCCAGTCCCATGACAACTGATACTCACAGCAGTTCAATTCACTAAAGCTCTCTATGACCCTAAAGCACCCTCTCAATTATCTGAGAAAAATTAAGTTGTACTTGAAATATTTACAGTAAGGCTGTTGTTCATCCTTCAGTTCTTGAAGAGGACTATGACATCAGGAAGGTGATGCCACGACTTGCAAGTGAATTGGATTTAGTGAGGGAGGGCTGTGCAAAGTCACCAGCCTCACTTTCTCCTCTGGAGCCATCTGAGTCCAGTGGCAAGATACAGATCAGGACCACTGGAAATGGCCCCTTACAGTTAGGTATATTTTATGGAAAGTATCCATGCAAATGAATTTTGTCCTTCGAAGTAGTTAACCTTGAGGAGACAAAGGCAGCACTTTAATCAAGGCATCGTTGAAGTTCCTCTTCCAGAATCACCTGCTGAGCCAGCTTATCAGCCATTAAAGAAAATGGGGTTCATTTTCTTATCTCACCTCATTTTGTTCTCTCTCCCTTCCTCACCCCACCAGGGGTGGGGAACCTGTGGCCTCCAGGCTACAGATTCCTGCAGCAGCAAGCACCCTAGCATACCCAGGATGGCCTGCTGGCACAGGTTCTTTAATCTACTTTTCTAGCAAAGACTGCTCAAAAAGAGGTTATTAATCCTACTTTTAATTACATTCACTAGTTCAGGGGAGAGGTCAGCACCTTGAATGTCAGAGAAAACACAAGCAGAGAAGTTCGCATAAAGACCAACAGACAGGGCTCTTAACTGCCTGAACCAAAGCAATATTGCTATACACTTTACATGTACCACTGGGTCAAGAGAGCCTTTACATCTGAGCAGCAAGGTGAGCGGGATCCTGAGCATACATCTACTCAGAGTCTTGACCAGGGCATCAAAAGATCCTTCTCATAAGGAACCCCCAAAACAAAATACCAATTCAGAGTATATATACACTTTTGGCTAATAGGCTCAGAGCCAGAAGGCATCACAACCCTTGTGACTTAGTGCCTAATTAGTACCAAAAGGTGTGAAAGCCTTCCTACAAGTAAGCCTCCTCTAAGCAAGCTTCCCTTAATGGACTCCATGTGAGGCCTATTAATGGTCAGGGAAGATCTTCATATCCCATTAACATTACAGTTCCCCACCCCTGCTTAAACATCCCCCTCTTTCACAATCCTTGGCTTGTATAACAGCAAAAACACTCAGGATGGCCTGCTAGCACCAGTTCTTTGATCTGCGTTTCTTAAAGGAAAGGCAACTTAAAGGGTGTCAACAATCTTACTTTAATTACATTCACTAGTTCAGGGAAAAGGTCAGCATCCTAAACATGGAAAAAATACAAGCAGAGAAATTAGCACAGAGATTCAACAGATAGGGCTCCAACTGTCTGAACAAAGTAATACAACCACCTACATATACCACCTGATCGTGGGAGCACAAAACATTTGAGTGGTCGGGGGCTCTTAACAAAACGGCTACTTAACAAAACGTCTTCTCCAGAGAATCAAAAGGTCCTTCTCATGAGCAAGACCCCAAAGCAAAATCTCACCTTAGAACATATATACACTTTTGGCTAATAGGCCCAGGGCCAGAGGGCATCACAACTCTGTGAGTCAGTGCCTAATTAGCTTAGCACCAAAAGGTATGAAAGCCTTCCTACAAGCAAGCCTCCCCTTAAGCAAACCTCCCCCAAAGAAAGCTCCTCCTTAGGCAAGTTCCTCCCCCAACAGGCTCTAAGTGACTCAGAATATATCACAGCTGTAATTGAAAACATGTGGTCACATAGGCCTATTAATGGATGGAGAAGATCTTCCTATTCCATGAACCTTACAGCTTGGAATAGCTTTAAACTGCTTCTAAAAATCAAATTCATCATTAAGGGATGGTGATTTTACCACCACTGGGGATGTTCACAAGACCATGCCATGGGCCCTGAAATTAATTCTATGAAAGGGGTTCTGAAATTCTTCAAGCAATGATGACATCACAGAAAAAAAAACATACAGTCTTCCAGCCCTGTCTTTTTTGAAGAGGATGACATACATGTGTACAGATAAGTTTTCAGATTTTAAAACTAAATCTAATTATTTTATTGCTACCCCTCATATGGTTTGTGCAACAACCTTCCCCTAAACAAAATATTTTATTAACCTATGATAAGCCCTTCTCCAACCATTCCAGATAAAAGAGTATTTATCATATTTTAATTTTGAAAAGAAGTAATAATAATACTAACATTTATATAGTGCTTACTATGTGCCGGGCACTATGCTTTACAATTATTATCTCATTTGGTCCTTATAACAACCTTGGGAGGCAGGTGCCATCATTACCCCCATACTAAGAAGGAAATTGAGGCAAATAAAAATTAAGTGTCCAGGGTCGCCCAGCCAGTGACTAAGGTTGGATTTAAATTCAAGTCTTTCTGACTCCAGGATGCTCTATTCACTGAGCCACCTAGCTTCCCTAAGAAGTGGAGTAAGTTCTAATTTCCAGAAAGCAAAATGCTTAAGAGCTTTCTTAAATATGACAATTTACAAAAATGAACATATCACATTTCAGGTTTTTAAAATTATCTTTGCTACACAGAGAGAGAGGAGAAAGTTGGGAGGAAAGTCCCAGGTATCAGAAACCACTATAGCATGCATTTCTCTAGCTCAATCAGACTAAAATTAGTCTTTCATTTTACAGCTTTACTGGCGGCCACTGTTGTTATTATCATGGCTGATATTTGCATAATACTTCTAGTTTCAAAGTCCTTTACATACATTTTCTCATACTATCTTTGCAACAATCTTGTGCAAGGGCTAGGACAACCACTATTTAAATTTCACAGCAGAGGACACCAAGGCTCAGAAAGGTTCAACGACTGGGGCTACCTGGAAGACCTGGAATTCAAACCTAGTCTTCTACCTCCAAGCCCAGTGCTCTCTCCATTGCACCAGGATGCTCCTTATAGAACCTGCCATGTATCGAAAACAACTAGTACATTATCACACACTAAAACTTTCTGTATCGGAACCACCATATTATTCTTTCTTTTTTCACATGGGACAAGGTAATAATCATACAACATTGGAAAAACCTAGGAGCACTATACCATTTGAGGATGCTCAGATCCCAACTGAAAGTCCCTTTCCTAACTCTATCCCTTTGCATCAAAATTACTTATATGTTCTATGGACAAATTAGCACAATGATCTTGAATTCTGTCTTGTTTAGGGAATCAAAAATGGAGAAATTTAATAAAACAGGGTCACCTGTATTTAGAAGGAGTTATTTCACCAGGATGTGCAAGTGAGAGAGTGCCAGGGTAGTAAGCCCTCCTTCCCAGAGATCTTTTTAGTTATAAGAGGTCGAGAAAAGAAAGTTCTTGCCCCCAAAGTCCTTGACACTGTCAAATGATTCAACCTTTAAAAACTGATATCATTTTATTAGCAGAAGTGGCATTAAAGAAAAGGCATTACTATCTGCTTTGCTGCTGTACCATCAGGATGATGGGACTTTGTCATCTGACTTGTAGATGAAACCCTCCATATCTCCCCCACATCTCCTCCTCCCTGAAAGCTGGGTAGGACTCACTTTTGTGTCTGTATCCCCAGCGCTTAGCACAATGCTTTTCACATAGTAAGCACTTAAAAAATACTTCATTCCTTCACATGATCATGCCCTTCACCTGTTCTTTCCCAGTTCTCCCCCTACTTGACTGTTCTTTCTCAGTCTCTCACTGAGCTAACCATGCCCCATGACTCGTTCCTTGCCTTTCCTTCTCTTTACGATTGCTCCCTTGGAAATTTCTATTGCTCTCATGGGTTTAATTATTACTGTTATTCTCAAGTCTCTGTTTCCAGGCAAATCTCTTTCTTGAATCACTGCACTGCATTTCCATCCACCTAGATGTATGACAGGCTTCTCAAACTCAACATGTCTAAAACTAAATTCATCATCCATTTCCCAAACCTGTACCTCTCCTCATTACCCCTATATCTATTCATGTCACCAACATTAACCTAGCCGTTTCTTACTGTTTTCTCCCCTTCATTCCCCCATAGACAATCTTTTACCAAGTTCTTTCCATTCTACCACTAGAGAAATCTTCTACAAAATACCATTCTCTCCATTCGCACAGCCACCACCCTAGTTAATAATTTTTTTCTTTTCTTACCTAGACTACCGCAGTAGCCTCCAAATTGGTCTCCCCACATCCAAGCTCTACCCTTTCCACTCCATGCTTCATACAACTGCCAAGACATCTTTCATACCTGGAGATATCATTATCCTGCTCAAAAACCTTTTGTGACTCACTTGGGATATCACGAGTGCCTTAGCCTGGGATTTAAGGATCTCCACAACATGGTCTCTACCTAATTTATCATTAGCCCCCTTAAAAAACTAAGTTACAGCCAAATTGGACTATTAGCTCTTCTTTCACTTTGCTCTTTTCCCACCTCCATGTATTCACATAGATCATCCCTTCTCCCATGACTAGAATGCAGTGACTCCTCATTTCCACCTTTTGAAATCTTTCTCTTTCTGTGGGGAGGGGGCGGAGAGTGGGAATGGGATTCCTCTATGAAATTGTACTCAATCCCTCCCCCCCCTCAATGGAAGTCACCTCTCCCTCCACAAATTTTCCATTTTTTTCAAGATCTTTCCTTCTACCCTATGACATTCTGATTTGCCATGTATTTCTTTGTGTACCAGTTGTATTCACCTTAGTACACTCTAAGTTCTCTGAAGACAGGGAATGCTTCTTTGTGTCTTTGTCTCTCTAACACCTATCATAGAGCCTCACTCAGAGTAGGCCGCAATAAATGCTTGCTGATTCATTGGTGGATTTTTTCATTTTTTCACCCACAGTGCCTACAAAAATGCCTGGCACATAGCAGGAATGTAATAAATGTTTGTTGAATTTGAGTTATAATTACTATAAATTATTATTACATTAAACTAAGTCTTACTGTAGCTCCTAATTCTGCCCTGAAATTCAGTAGAATTAATCTATTTCCTCTTCCAAACAACTCTTCAAGAATTTAAAGAGAGCTGACATATCCTCCCCAAACCACCTTTTTCTAAGTTAAATATCCCCATTTCCCTTAATTCTTCTTCACATGAAATGGCTTCCTCCACTTCTAGTTACTCTCAACATTCTTATTCATCATGAATTGGCATCCATCATTAATTGAAAAACAGTTGTTGAGTTCCTACTGTGCATGAAGCACAGTAGGATTAGGATTTTCAAATAAATAACATTCTCAAGTAGCTTACACTCTACCATGAGAGAGAAGACATAGATATCTAATAAATAAGAGACAAGGTGCAAACCAATAAGCACACTGAGGCAGTTAGATGGCACCATGGATATAATCAGTCTCGAAGTCAGGAAGACCTGAACTGACCTGAATTCAAATCCTGCTTCAGATACTTAGCTACGTAACCCTGGGCATTGGCCTTTTTTAAAAGTATTTCATTTTTTCTAATTACATATGAAGACAAATTGTAACATTAATATTTTAAAAATTTTGAGTTCCAAATTTTCTTCCTCCCTCTTTTATCTTCCCCCTCCCTAAGATGGTAAGCAATTTAATACATTTTATATATATGTATGTGTGTGTATATGTAATCATGTAAAACATATTATTAGTCATGTTGTAAAGGAAGAAACAAGAAAAAAACACAAAAACAATAAAGTGAAAATAGTATGCTTCAATCTGCATTCAGATTCCATCAGCTCTTTCTCTAGATGTGGATGTAGCATTTTTCATCTTGAGTCATTTGGAATTGTCTTGCATCATTGTAGTGCTGACAATAGCTAAGTCATTCATAGTTGATCACTGCACGATGTTGCTAGTCCTAGAGAGGCAGAGCTATCTCTTATCAGGAAGATAATCAATAACCATTTTCACTATACCTATTATAGACTGTGCATCTACCTAGAGATACAAAGCAAAAACAATATAGTCTTTGCCCTCAAGAAGCTTACATTCTAATGGGGGGGAACACCATATATATATATATATATATATATATATATATATATATATATATATATATATATATAAAATACATATATATATATACACACATATACACACACATACAAAATACATAAACATTAGGTTCTAGATAACCCTTGCAGAGGAAGATACTAGCAGTTGAGGGGGTAGTGCAAGAAAGGAAGCAGCACTTAGCAAATATTCTCATTTGATCCATACAACGCTGAGGGGGTAGTGCTTTATATAGAAGATGGTGCTTCAGCTGAGCATTGAAGAAAAACAAAGTTCCAAGAGAAGGAAATTAGGAGGAAGAGCTTTGTAGGCATGGGGGACAGCCAGTGCAAAAGCACAAAGGCAGAAGATTAAGTATCCTTTTTAAGAAATAACAAGAAGGCTACTTTGGTTAGACAAGAGAATACATGGGGAGAGTTAAAAAGGCTGGAAAAGCAGAAAGAGTCCAGTTATAAAGAGCTTGAAATGACAGAGGAGCTTATATTTAATCTAGAGGAAATAGGGAGCCATTAGTTTTTATTGAGAGGGAGAAAAATAGTCAATGGTTAGATTTGTGCTTTAGGAAAATCATATTGGTGGGTTAGCAAACACATTTAAGGAAGGGAAAGAATTTTTGGCCTCCTAAAGCATCATTAAGATGACAGATCTCATAATCACGATTATTTTCAAGGTTCTTTTTGAAGACTTTACACCTGTAAAAGATTTCTGATATTTCAGCAAATGTTCTATCCTACAATCTAGATCCAAAATGCTAAGCAAAGATGCAGAAGGAGAAAAATGAATTTCCTCAAAGGTATGTGGGGTGCTGTCACTTGGTTTTCACTAACCATAATAATGGATTTCCACGCGTGCCACAGCACAGTAGGCTATGTAGCCTGAGGCAGCTAAGTGGTACAGTGAATAGAATGCTGGACCTGGGGTCAAGAAGACTTGAGTTCAAATCTTGCGCCAGTCACTTACCAGCTATATGACCCTGGGAAAGTGACTTAACCTCATTTTGCCTCAACTATAAAATGACGATAATAACAGTGCCTACCTTGTAGGATTGTTGTATGGATCAAATGAGAATATTTGCAAAGTGCTTACCACAGTGCTAGCACACGATAGGTGCTACATAAATGTTAGCTATTATTACTGGATATGGGAAAAAATCTCATTGAAGTTACACTTTTAATCTCATGCATATATGCAGATCTCCCTCTCCCACATTGGGCCATAATTTCTCACAGAAAAAAAGTAATACTGTGCCATGAGAAAAAAAAATAAAGAACCAGAGATAAAATACATGAGACATAGTGGGTGACTGGTCACCAGAGGGCTGCTAAAAACAGCTCAGATTAATTAATGAAGCACCATTGATCACCGAGTCCCGATCCTGATTTTGAAGATGGAAACCTGTAAATCTAGATTGACTTCCTGTGATACTTATTTTTCTCCCTGTCTTATTTCTAAAGATAAAGTAACCCTTTTCAAGTGATGTGGATATGGCAGTGCCTTCTTGTATCTCTAGACAATCAGGTCAAGTGAGCTCATAGAACAGGCCCCCTATTCAACTGGGCTCCAGCTCAGGCCCTGCCCATGCCTCTAAGAGATAATAGCCTGAGGCAGTACAAGTGTTCCTTCCCTTCAGTACCCAGGACAGCTCCTGACAGTCCAGAAAAGAAACTTTTTGACACCAAAGTCTGTGGTCCTCTCAACTTCAGAAACAGATATGATTTTATCAGTGGAAATAGTATTTAAAAGATGCCTTAACGTCTACTTTGCTAATAAACTTAAGGACCACGGGACCTTTACATCTGACTTTACAGCTTTCCATATGTGCTGCCTCCCCCATTAAAGGTGAACTCCTTCGGAGGAGAAACTGTCTTGCTTTTTTCTTTTTCCTTTTTTAAAAATTTATTATTTGTTTTTTAACATTTATTTCTAAACAACTGTGAATTCCAAATTCTTTCCCTCCCTTGAGCCCCTTCCCCATCCACTAAGAAGGCAAGAAACATATCCATTATACATGTGTAAGCACGCAAAACATTTTCGTATTAGCCATGTTGCAAAAAAATAGCTAGAAAATAAAGAAAATGAAAAATTATACTTCAATTTGGATTCAGTTAATCAGTTGTTTCTCTGGAGGGGGACAGCATTTTTCATAATGAGTCCTTTGGAATTGTCTTTGGTCACTGTATTGATCAGGAGTACCTAAGTCTTTCACAGTTGATCATGATTACAACATTGCTGTTACTGTATACAATGTTCTCCTGGTTCTGCTCACTTTGCATCAGGGTATTCCCAGATTTTTCTGAAATTGTCCTGCTCAACATTTCTTATAACACAATAACATTCCAGCAAAATTATCCAGCACAACTTGTTCAGTCATTCCCCAGTTAATGGGTATCCCCTCAATTTCCAATTCTTTAGCTGCTATAAATATTTTTTGTACACATGTGTCTTTTTCCCTTTCCTTTTAGCTCTTCGGGATACAGACCCAGTAGTTGTATTGCCGGGTCAAAGGGTATGCAGCTTTATAGCTCTTTGGGCATAGTTCCAAACCGTCCTCCAGAATGGTTGAACCAGTTCACAACTCCACCAACAGTGCATTAATGTCCCAATTTTTCCACATCCCCTCACGCATTTGTCATTTTCCTTTTGGCATCAGAGGATTGATTTGTTTTAAAAACTCCTGATGAGGAAATTGACTGATGATAACTGATGATCATCTGGTCCAAACAGGTCTACCAATGCAAAATATTTATTTATAGCCCTGGAGAGATGAGTTTAAGTGCTCACCCAGGGTTAGACAGCCAGTATGTGTCAGATTCAGTATATAAAGAAGCAGAAATTTTGGATCCAGGTGTTCTTGACTCCAAATCCAGCTGTCAATACACTATGCCATGATGCCTCTCAACCATTAAAATGCAACCTAAAATGCCATACTTTTTGTTATCTTTGAAAGGAGACTGTCACCCTCCCAGTGTGTTCATACAACCAAAATACTAATGTTTTTGGAGACAGAAAAATGGAAAAGGATTGAACCTGTCTTTGTCTCTTGTCACATTCTACTATGACTCTTTATTTATTTTCTGTATGTTGCAAATCTCCTTACTAGGCTGTAAAGACCCTTAAGAAAAGGCCAGACCACTTTTTTTCACCTCTGCATTACCAGTGCCTAGCACAGTGCTTTACACATAGAAGATGCTTTTAAAAGGTTTATTAAATTAGGATGATAGATGATTGCCACTCTGCTGAATTCTTCTTTCACAGTTTGAAATAATATTTTTTAGCTGAGAAAAATTCAAAAGCTAAGTACAGAAAAACAGCAAAGTTGTATTTCTGAAATCACATGTGCAATTATGTTAGGAACACTTATAAACAATTTTGAAGTATTAGTCACATCTGGGAATTTTTTAGAAACAATCTTCTAAGATTTGCTAAGTGCATCATGAAAGAGGGAAATGACTCAGACCAAAATCTTGCATTGAGGCAGCTGGATGGAAAACATCATACTCTCTCAACAGTCATAAAAACTGTGATTTTAAGATGAAATGGTCAGTATTAGTCAATCCTTTGGTGGCCAGTCATTCACCTTTCATATAAAAGGAGGATCACAATTTTAAATGAAGCTAGATCATAGGGCTCCCAGGTTCTAGGTTCCAGGGAAAAGATAGAGCAGATGACTGATCAAGCCTAAACCCTTAGTGTGCTTACTCGGGTATGGGAATACAACAACACTAAGGAGCATCTCAAAATTGAAGGGCTCACAAAGTTTTCCATATTATATGCTATGTGACTTTAAAATGTTTCGAATGACTCCATGGATTTTTTGGTGTAAGCTGGAGGTGGGAAAGAGAAAGAAGAGGAGGAGAGTTCGGTTTGTTTTTCTAGGTTTAGTCAATAGGCTTGGGTGGGTTTCACAGGTAGGAGGATGGATTTCAGAGGGAATAATATGGTGGGAGGCTTTTTTATATGCATGACAAATCCAGCAGTTTTTATATCTGGCAGTGACGGAAGCAGATTCTCTCTTTCATGAATTCCAGCTCTTCCCATTTAACAAAACCGAAGATCAAGCAGATTTACTGACAAAGAATCGCCTGATGTTCAAAGATGCAATTTCACTTTAGTTGCAACCTTACAAACACAATTTCCCATTATTACAGTTGTCTTCAAGAATATCATTTTTACTTTGTAGTCACAGAAAGCCATGAGTATACTATGAAATATGAAATGAGAGTACATTATGAAAACTAAGAGTATAGTCTCAAAAATGTCATAGGACATAAAAAATATATACTTTTTCTTTCCTATGCAAAGACATACATCAGTTCAAAAAATCACTGCAAGGTAAGAAATTTGTTTGCATCACATCTTAGAGTTCTTTCTCAAAAAAAATCCATTTTGCTTCTGGAGAAATTACTCAAGTTGTCATGTTTAACTTATTATGATGATTGTAAGCCTAAATCATTAAATTTCAGTACCATTAGTCTTCAAGGACCCAGGGTAATCTCCATGCTAGAATAAGGCATTCACATGAGGACTTTTGTGGAAGTAAAAAGAAATATTGCCTGGATAACATGTAATTTATAATCAAGAAATTCAGTTCATTAATTTGGGAACTATGGATATGCAGGCCATATTTGAAAATGAAAATATGTGTTTAAATTGTTGTGAGAATCAAATAAGGTAATGTATGTAAAGTGGTTCACAAACCTTAGAGCATGATATAAATATCAATTAGTTTATCATAGTTGTAATTTGAACAATACATATTCTAATTTCTCTCAGGAAGGAAAATCCCATCATTGCAAATCCTTCTCCCAAGAAACAAAGCATCAAGGGGTTTAGAATCAAGGAGCCAAGAAAAAGGAAGCATTATATTTTGGTTGACTATGAGCCTTGTTATTCCACAGATCTGGTGGCTTACACTACAGTGATAGTGAATATATTTCTCTCATTACAATACGGAAAACCAATATTGAGGCTGATAAGCTTTGTGACCTTCTAGCCAGCAGTCTAAAAGGTTCTGTGACACAATGTTCACATACTGTTCTATATCTCATTTAAAAAACATAGTTTTCTTACTCTTTAAGGCAAGTCATTAGCTTCATTGCATCTGTGGAATAAGCATTTTCAGATATTATTAAAATAAAATCATATGGAAAAGATTTTTTACTATTACCTGGACTACTAACAGTAGGTATTTTCCTTAATATAGAGAAGCCTTAAATCTATGCTTTGTCTGGTAGGCAACATTTTCAATTATTTAAGCACTAGTTAATACAGCTAGTGTCAACATGATCAGCAATTACTGCCTTAATAATCATAGGGATTTGATTCCAGCTGCTCTGATCTTTGATACAACAGCGAACAACCTACAGGAAATGACTTGACATGGAAAGCCTACAGCAGGAGTAATATTAATTGTGGGGGGGGGGGTTTCCTATGAACTTTCTACTGGCCACCAAGGCCAGAAATATATGTGGCAAAATGGTATCATGGACTCCATGATCCTAAGCACATACCACCTTACAAGTCTTTTGTAAAATTAATTTCAAAAAATGCTTCCACCCTCTTCTAACATTGGTTATTCCCATCTTTTTTCATCTTAGTCAATTTGCAGGATCTGCAGTTTTGGAAAGACAAAACAAACTAATACACTATTGGTGGAGCTATGAACTAGTCCAATCATTCTGGAAAGCAATTTAGAATTATGCAGGGAAAGCAATTAAGATTCATAACCTTTAGCCCAGAGATCTCACAGCTAGGCACATTTAGTTGAAAGGAGGTCAAAGATAAAAACAAAAATTCAATAAACGCTAAAATATCTATAGCAGCACTTTTGTAGTGGCAAAGAACTGGAAACAGGAGATTACGACCAAGGAGGGATGGCTAAAATAAATGTGGCACATGAATGTGATGGAATATTACCACTCAATGAGGATTATAAAGAATATAGAGAAGCGTGGGAAGATTATATCATCTGATATAACCAAATAAGCAGAACAGCAACACAGTACTAACTATAACAATGCAAATGGAAAGAGCAACAACAAAAAATCAAAAGCATGTATTATAGACCAAATCTGGCCCTGAAGAAGAGATTTTCAGAAGTTAGTAGCTACGGATACAAACTAGTGCATACACTGTCAGCCTTGAATGGTCTGACAGTTAGTTTTGCTGAACTGCTTTTCCCCCTTGCTTTCTTTTTTATTCTCTGTTATGATGGATGGCCCTCTAGGTGGGAGACGGAAGGGGGACACACTGGGGAAGTAAAGGCAACATTCAAAACAAAATCTTCAAGTTTTTAAAAATTTAAAACTCAAACAAAAAAAATTAATATTTTCTGAACTTGTACCATAACTGGTTTCTAAGACTTTACTGGAGAAACTACTTGCAGAAATCACATTTCTAACATACTACTTATTAGTACATAAATTCAAAAGCAGAAAGAAAAAAGATCTAGGTACTCACTGAACTACAAGATAACATTTCCTCCCATAAATTGGGTGGCGGTAGCCTGAAATGGAGTGGTGGACATGAAGCCAGAAAGACCTAGGATCAGATCCTGCCTCTAAAACTTACCAGCTGTGTGACCATGACCCTCAGTTTCCTCATCTGCAAAACAAAGTTAATTATACCTGTAGTACCTACCTCACAGAGCCGTTATGAGGGCCCTAGGAGATAATGCACATAAAGCACTTGGAAAACTTAAGGCAATAGGTGAATGTTAGTTATTATTCATAGGCAGCTTAAGGGAATAAAATTCCCCCGGTGATTGCTTACACATGGCATAAAGTCGGGGCCATGTGGGCAAAGCCAGTGAGGAGCACCTCTCATTTCTAGACATTCTTTGTCATCTGTTCAACAATCATTTATGGAGCATATTTTTAAGAGCTACAGAAGAGTATGCCTGGCATACTGGGAAGAAACTTGGGGTTTTAGCACCAGCTGTCACCACCTGGGTGTGTGCCCTTGCCAAGATCTTTTATAACACCTCTGCCCTTCCCTTTGTACCCAAGGCAGTGCTTCCAAATCTTTACCTTCAATTCTTCTTCCATCTTCTCCTGACCACCTATTCATAACAGTTCCTTTTAAATTTTGTACCATTTCCCACACAGGCCAACCTATTCCGCAATTTCTTAAGGAAAAGGAGGCCACAAAAACAACTAAATCGAGCCTGTCGATTATACTGGTGCCCAAGATCCTTGTCCAGGATCTTCTAATTTGACTAAAGTACTTTGTCTCCAGTCACTAGTCATTTGCACAAGAAAAAGATGATGAATAAACATCCCCACAGTCCTTTCCTACTAAGCATATACACTAGCTTAACACAGAATACATCGTAAATATAAGCCTGACACGAGTAATATAGCTTCACATGCCATATAGTCTAAACATTAGTTTGATGCATTGTGCAGCTCCCTTAAACAAGTCTCCCAAACCTTACTCTAATAGTTACACAAAAGCAGATGCACCCTGTCAGCCAAAGCCCCTGGCATCCTGTCTTATGAAGAGCAAATACTAGCTTGACAGGCAATACAGCCTCCTTAAGCTTTACAAGAAGCCCTAACCCACTCCAAAGCAAAGCCCCTCAGCCCCAGCAAGGATAATTATACCAACTCCATCTACCCTAACAGGGTCTTGTGGAGAAAGTACTTTGAAAACTTTAAAGTGCTTGAAAAGTATGATATTATTACCATGCTGTAGATGAGGAAATGAGGTTCATAAAGATTAAGTGACTTAAGTGAGTCCTCTGATAGCGGACGATAAGCTGCTTTTAATTAGCCTGTTAACGGGCTCTAAGGGTCCATGTCCTATAATGACTCTATTTACCTTTTTTGTGGTATATACATAGCCCTGTTGTTAAGCAATTAAGTATTTATTAAGAGCCTACTATATGCAACGCATTTTGCTATGTTATACTAGTATGAAGAATGGAAAAATTCCTAGGAATGAACTTACATTTGTTCAGTGGGAACCAGTCATCTATACTCCTATCCCTCATAACACCAGAGAGGCATGTACCACTCCCCTCCCTCCCCTCACCACCCATATCCCAGCTCCTGCTTTGCCGATCTCTTTTAGAGATGTCCTGCAAGGCCATTTTGGGAAAAAAATCATCTAATCAGTCTGGGAATAGCCCATCCATGAAGCAATTAAAGACGATGTGACGTACACTGCTTCTTTTTCTCAGCACTCAGATCCTGATAATTAGTAATGATAAAATTCGTTGGTTTACTTAGCCCTTCATCTGCACACACACAATGAATAAAGATCCTAACTCTTCTCATCAGCGTAGAGATCACTGCCTATGACAGACACAGGCCTAATATGGGGTCAGCACATGGGCACTCAGCTCTGAGCAGGGGCTTAAAGGATCAGACATTAGAATACCCCCCCCCATTTCATAGAGAGGAAATGAGACAAGAGAGCTTAAGCTCCTCTCCTAGGGTCTCACAGGTAAGGAAGTATCTAAGCTGGAGACTGAAGAATATGAGATCATTTACAATCTGAGACAGGAAAGGCAGAGTTCAATGTCACGGTAGACTGAAGAATGCTTTAGATGTAATTTATCTAAAGTTTAGGGGGGAAAAGCTTTTGACGAAGTTTCTTACACAATTTTAATAAAAAGGATAGGGAGATGCAGATGAGATGAAGGTATCATTAAGCAGGCAGGGAAACAGTAGAACATCCAGATTCACAGAAGAGTCATTACTAGTTTCTCATCAACTTAGAGGTTGGCTTCCAGTGGAAAGGCCCAAGGTCCTGAGCTTATCTTTGGGCTGTTTAACATTTTTTCAATACCCTGGAAAAGGATAGACTGCATGTGTCAAATGTATTGATCATGCAAAACTAGAAGCTACAGCTAACAAACTGCACAAAAGTCAGAATTTCAGAAAGAAAGTCATATCAGGCTACCAAGCTGGGCCAAATCTTGTTGAGATTTGGTGCTGTGGACTAACTACCCTTATCCCCCTGGCTAAGCAGTGCAGTGGATAGAGCCATGCGTCTAGAGTCTGGAAGACTTGCGCTTAAACCCAACCTCACACACTTACTAACTTTATGAACCTCCTCTCACCCTCTATCTGCCTCACCTTCCTCATCTGGATGATAACAGCATCTATCTTCCAGGGATGTTACGAGGATCAAATGAGATAATATTTGTAAAGCCCTTGGAACAATGTCTGGCATAAGCAGGCACTTAATAAATATGCTTGTTCCCTTTCCTCCCCTCCTTCCTCTCTTGGTTTCTGTGACATCAAATTCTCTTTATTTTCCCCCTTCACTAAACCATCATCTATGTTTCACCCCTAACTAAGGGTTTATAAGACTCAGTCCTTGGGGGCAGCTAGGTGGCACAGTGAGTAGAGCACCGGCCTTGGATTCAGGAGGACCTGAGTTCAAATCTGGCCTCAGACACTTGACACATGTACTAGCTGTGTGACTTTGGGCAAGTCACTGAACCCCAATTGCCCTGCCCAAAAGAAGCAAAAAAAAAAGACTCAGTCCTGTGCCCTCTTCTCTCACTCTACACCATTTGTCTCAGAGTTCATCAGTTGACATGGATTCTATTATCATCTGTATGAAGATGATGCCCATATACAACCTATTCAACCCTAGACTCTCCCCAGAGCTACAGTCCTACAATACTAGCTGCTTTTGGATATTTCTCCACTGGACCATGTGAGCATCTCAAACTCAAGTCCAAAAGTAGGATAGCTGGTGAGAAGTATGAAGAAAAGCCGTCCTGATCCCAGTCCTTACATAGAGGTCCTAAGGCCCGTGGCCCTGCCCTGCTACCAGAGGGCCCACTGAGAGTGGCAGAAGGTACTGATGACATGTGACTACCACCCACTGCTTCCATTTCCTCACCTCCTATTCACTCTTCACCACCTTAAAATCTGAATTCTTAGCACTTGGCTGAAATGGTTTTCTCCAGTCTTTTCTTAGTCTGCATCTAGCTAAATCTCTGCAGCTTCTGATATTGTTGACCACCCCCCCTTACTCTGTGATAGTGCTCCTCCTGCATATGTGACCACTTCTTCCTTCGGTGGTTCATTGTCCATCTCCCTCCCACTAAATGTTCTCCCAAATTCCGTCCTAGACTTTCTTCTCTTTCCTCTACTTTCTTACTTATGGTAATGTTATCAAATCCCATGAGTTCAATTATCATCTTTATGCAACTGACTTCTACCTCTATATATCCAGCCCTTTTCTCTCCATAGAGCTCTAGTCTAACATTTCTAAATGCCTACAAGATAGTTCTCTGGGCCATCACCAACTGCCTTGACTCTTATCTTGCCAATGGACTCTGATGACTCTGGAGGAGAGAGTGAGGGTGATGACTACAGGTCTGCCTCACTTAAATCCAATTCACATGCATGTTAAGACATCACCCTCATGATGTCCTTGGTCCTCTCTGAGGACCAAGGACAAACAACAACAATCTAAGTTAGGATTCAAACCCATGTTTTCCTGACACCAAGTTCAGTGGACTACCCTCAACACCATGGCTTATAAAACACTGAACAGAGGGGCAGAGCCAAGATGGTGGCTGGTAAGCAGGGACTAGCATGAGCTCCATACCAAGTCCCTCCAAAAACCTATAAAAAATGGCTCTGAACCAATTCTACAACGGCAGAACCCACAAAACAGCAGAGGGAAGCAGGGCTCCAGCCCAGGACAGCTTGGATGGTCTCTGGGTGAGGTCTATCCCACACGGAGCTCGGAGCTGGGAGCTGGGAACGGAGTGGAGCAGAGCCCAGCCTGAGCAGCGTGGAACAACCAGACCAGGAGCCGGGCGGAGGGGGCCCTAGCACCCTGAATCAGTGAGCTGTGGCAGTTACCAGACTTCTCAACCCACAAACACCAAAGACTGCTGAGAAGGTTAGAGGGAAAAGCTTCGGGAGTGGAAGGAGTTCGAGGTTCGGCTTCCAGCCCCGGGGGCAGTGGAGGTGGGGCAGCTACAGCTGTTGTTGCTTCCGGCTCCAGGCCCACCTGGTGGGAGGAATTAAGTGGTGGATCAGAGCAGGGGTGCACAGCCTGCTGAAGATCTAAGGCCAGTCTGGACTGGGGGTTCTTGGGGAAGGAGCAGTGCTGGTGTGGCAGAGCTGGCACCTCCCCCCCAAACGTGGAGCATAGAACTCTCTAGTCTACAAGCAGTCATACCCCACTGAAAAACTCAAGGGTCAAGTTAGTTGGCTGGGAATATGGTCAGGCAGCGAAAAACGCACCCAGATTCAGTCTCAGACTTTGCATTCTTTCTTTGCTGACAAAGAAGACCAAAACATACAGCCTAAAGAAGTCAATAAAGTGCAAGAGCCTACACCAAAAGCCTCCAAGAAAAACATAAACTGGCCCCAGGCCATAGAAGAACTCAAAAAGGATTTGGAAAAGCAAGTTAGAGAAGTAGAGGAAAAATTGGGAAGAGAAATGAGAAGGATGCAAGAAAACCATGAAAAACAAGTCAGTGACATGCTAAAGGAGACCCTAAAAAATGGTGAAAAATACACTGAAGAAAACAACACCTTAAAAAATAGACTAACTCAAATGGCAAAAGAGCTCCAAAAAGCCAATGAGGAGAAGAATGCCTTGAAAGGCAGAATTAGCCAAATGGAAAAGGAGGTCCAAAAGACCACTGAAGAAAATACTACTTTAAAAATGAGATTGGAGCAAGTGGAAGCTAGTGACTTGATGAGAAATCAAGATATTATAAAACAGAACCAAAGGAATGAAAAAATGGAAGACAATGTGAAATATCACCTTGGAAAAACCACTGACCTGGAAAATAGATCCAGGAGAGAGAATTTAAAAATTATTGGACTACCTGAAAGCCATGATCAAAAAGAGAGCCTAGATATCACCTTTCAAGATATTATCAAGGAGAACTGCCCTGATATTCTAGAGCCACAGGGCAAAATAGAAATTGAAAGAATCCATCGATCGCCTCCTCAAATAGATCCCAAAAAGAAATCTCCTAGGAATATTGTCGTCAAATTCCAGAGCTCCCAGATCAAGGAGAAAATACTGCAAGCAGCCAGAAAGAAACAATTTGAGCATTGTGGAAACCCAATCAGAATAACCCAAGATCTGGCAGCCTCTACATTAAGAGATCAAAGGGCTTGGAATACGATATTCCGGAGGTCAATGGAGCTAGGATTAAAACCTAGAATCACCTACCCAGCAAAACCGAGTATCATGCTCCAAGGCAAAATATGGATTTTCAATAAAATAGAGGATTTTCAAGCTTTCTCAGTGAAAAGACCAGAACTGAATAAAACACTGAACAATCACTACTCAAATGATTTGGAATGGCTGATGGTGCCTACATGGACCTTTCCTGACCCAGTAAGACTTTACAGGCAACAAAGCAGACCAGGTCAGTTTAGCAAAAGGCAGTGTACAACTCTGCCATCCTGGGATTCTGGGATTCCTATGTTTTGCTATACACATTTGATTTCTACTCTTGACAGGTGTCTTGCAAGACAGACCAGACAGAAAACATCTCCAGAGCTTCCATCTTATGATCCTGCTGGATTGACTGGTGACTATTTCACCTGGACCATTTATTCAGGGGGGACCTACCCATGCTTCAGCTTACCTTGGACTCCTCAGCTCATTTTCTTCAGAACCTCAACAAATGCTTCATAGCTATGCACACACACTCCCTCCACTCTCTCCAGGTCTGGAACCATAATCAAAGTAAATATGTCATTTTTTCCTTGAAGGGGTATGTCAATCTACTCCCCTCTGGCTCGATCCAAGACTGCTGTAAATTTCTGAGCCCTCCCTGGATGCCATACCCCTATGTGTGTTGTCTTATAACCACAACTAGCATTTATACCATGCTTACAACGACCCTAGGACTTTACTATTTCCACTTCGTAGCTGAGGAAACTAATACAAACAGAAGTTAAGTGACCAGCCCAGGATCACACAGCTAATAACTATCGATGGCCACATCTGAACTTGGGTCTTCCTGACTCTAAGCCCAGTGTTCTATGCACTGCACCACCTAGTTGCCTCCAAGTCAAAGCCAGGTTATTAAGACCTTTGACACCGGGGCTCATTAAATAGAGATCACACGGTCAGACTTGCAGTTTAGGGATATCAATTTGACAGCTACATGGAAGACAGACCTGCAGTGGGAGAAAGTTGGGGCAAGCAGTGCAAACACAGGGTTATTGCAATCACCTGGGCGTGCAGTAATGAGGAGTTACCCCAGAGTGGAACATGACCTCGAATTCAAGGTGAGGAATTTGGACATCATTTAGCAGTCAATAAAGAGTCAATGCAGGTTCTCATTTTACTTTTATGCAGATGACTCTTAACTCTACATATTCAGCCCTCGTCTCTCTCCTGAGTTCCAGTCCCACATCTCCAACTGCCTTCTACACATCTCTACCTGGATTCCTAAAGGCATCTCGAACTCAGCATGGTGTATATTATACTAGTGGAAAAACTTCTGAAGTCAGAGAACCTGGGTTTAAATCCCACTTTTGATGCTTACTACTTGTGTAGGCTTAGGTATTAGGCTTGTCCTCCCCATCCCCAGTTTCTTCATCCGCAAAAAAAGAGAATTGGTACCTGACATCTTGTTTAGGTCTTGATCTATGCTGATTGATTATTAAGCAGAGAATAATAGAAGGAGGAGGTTGGTTTAAGATCTGATAGTAATGGTTTGTAGCTAGAAGATACAGCAAGACAGCAAGAATATCAGGCAGTGGTGGCATTCAGCCAGTTCGTACAGGTTTGGTAGAACTGGTGCCTAATTTTATGTTGAGTTCAGCAAATGGTTGTTAAAATGGCACTTGTAATCAGGGTTCTCTGGTTCTCTCTAAGGTAGGTGCCTGGGCAGCTGCCCAATGTGGAAATCACAAATATATATATATATATATATATACACACACATATACATACACACACACACACACACACATATATATATACACACATATACATACACACACACACACACACACACACACACACACACACACACACACACATATATATATATATATTCCCCACCCCCCAAAGGAGGTGCTGTCTCCCAGCCTGGGAATGGGGTCCCGGATGGAGGCATAGGTGAAAGCTGGAATTCAGGTGCCAGCATGAGATGGAAGGCGGAAGGGAAGGGGAGAGCCAGGCCCAGGACGGGAGCACTGGCTACATTCCCAGCAGAAGCTGCTGCTGCTGAGGCAGGGAGAGGGGTGCCGCAGGGGGGGGGTGACAGCAGCAGCAGCAGAGGCTATGAAAGGTTTAGACACTCCCTCCTCCCTTGCTCCCTCCTTCTCCATCTGCTCGTGAATGAATCACACACCAAGCTGAGCCTCCAGGGTCCAGAAGGGAAGCTAGAGTGCTAGGACCTCATCTCTTAGCATAAAGGTGAGAAAAGCAAGCAGTTACTTTGGGCTTCCTCCCAGGGTCCTCTGTCTCCTGCCTGCTTGCCACTCCTACTGTATCTAGCGTGAGGAGGCAGAAGGCGCTGTTGGTGGAAGCCACCCAACATATGGCCTCCGCTGCCCTACCACCACTGTCACCCTCTGGCCCTTACATACCTGGCCCAGCCCTTACCAACCCTGCTCCCTCCACCAGCACCCTCTCCCCTTCTTGTAATCAGCCTGCCTTTTTCTCCCTGGGCCTGAGCCCTGACCAGAGATGGTCTCAACTGATCCTGATGACTGAGGGACCCTTGTTTCATGGAAATCAAGGATGCCAAGGGCTCAGAGGGAATGTTCTGTGGGGGGCAGGGGGAGGGGGGCGGGGGTGGGAGGGAAGTGCTAAAAAGTCAGACTGTACTTCGTGCCTCAGACTTGGCCTTTTAGCATTAACTAAGGCTGTTCAAGAGAAGCTCCTCCCTGGCCCTAAGCTCACCTTAGTCCTGCCGTCTCCAGGGTGGTGTTGCCAGACTCCTGGGAGGAGTCAGGCTGCGAGTCCCTGGGTACAACAACCCCATGTATACAATCCAACCAACACAAGACCATTTTTCTGAGGTGATCCAGTACCTTATCACAAACACACACACACACACACACACTCTCTCTCTCACAAACACACACACTTACACACTCATACACATTCACCAACATTCACTCACACACTTATACACATTCATACACACTCACAAATACACATCCACACAGTTGCAGACTCCTATACACACTCATACACATTTACACACACTCCCACATATACAAGCTGACACACACTCACAGACTACACATATTCTCATACACACACACACATTCATACACGTTCACCAACATTCACTCAAGAGTCATGAGGGCAGAGAACCGGTTGTTAATTTATTGGAATCCCACCACTGATATCAGGGGACCACTGTAGTAATCAAGTCACCAGGTTATGAAGGTCTGGATTTTGGTAGTAATAGAAGGCACCTGAAAGATGAGATAAATCCAAGCCATTTCCAAGGAAGAAGCAATACGCCCTCTAACAGAGTAAAAACAAAAGAGAATTCAAAGCAGATATAGAAGTGTGCTTTACCAATTCTACTCCTCCTTGTGGTTGTCCAGCCCATAAAAGACTCAGACATTTTCAATTGATGACTACATGCCCTACTCATAAAGGAACAAAGTTGTTAACAAGGTGGCTATAATCACGGCAAATAACTCTATCTGAATGATATGTTTCACATTGAAATCATTTGCTTATTCCCCTATCTTTTTTTTTTTGAAGCAACATCTAAGAGGTAGAGACAGCACCACAGATTTTTAAAAATCTTAATTTATGAACAGGGACCCATATGCTCCTACTTCAAATTGTTTCATTAGTCTTCATCAACACTTTTTAAAATCCTGTTTAAAAATGTATTATATACCTCAGAATCTTATTTTTATTCCAATGAATTCTACCTAAATGATTCAAGGGATATAGTCAGATATGTGACTAATCCTTAGGATAGGGATTCTCAACCTTTTCTGTGTCATGAGCCCTTCTGGCAACCTAGCCTATGGACATCATCTTAGAATAATATGTTCACGCATAAAATAAAATACATAGGATTCCAAAGGAAAGGAACTATGTTATAATGTAATCATCAAAATATTTTTTTAAAAAATTCACCCTTTGCCTTAAGGGATCAATAGAAATTCATTTATTCACCCAGATATTCATCTATTCAACGCAAATTAGTTTGCCAGAGGCAATAATGGGGGGGGCAGAATTTCAATAAATTCCCCTTTCTTTAAGGAATTTAGGACAAACATAGATAATTAACACAACAGTGAACCAGTGAACTGAAGAAGTTTTCACCAACCAGAAAGATCAGGCAAAGGCTTTGTGAAGTAGGTTGCTTTTAAAATCTAGTTTGCTTTAAAAAGGATAGCTTGGGAACTTCTGTGGGCAGAGCCAAGATGGTAGAGGAAGGAAAGCACTTAGCTGAGCTCTCCCAAAATTCACCTCCAAACCACTTTAAAATGATGCCTCAAATAGAATTTTGGAGTAGCAGACCAAACAAAAGGTCAGAGTGAGACATTCTTCCAACTCAAGAGGAATTTTCCCAGGGAACTAGCAAAAAAATTTTATAGCAAGTTTCTCTGATAAAGACCTCATTTCTCAAATACTGTAAAAAAAGATTTTTCTTAGTAAACATTATCTTGAAGACTCAGAGCTTCCCCCATCCCCTTTTCTTCCAAAGTTCGGTTTCTTCTTCAGAAGGACATTAAGCTCTAATCTAATGGGTGTATTCCTGCTCACTGTGTTGTCCAAACAGGTCTGGGAAAATGATGATTCTCTCTACTGCCAAGACAAGTGATATGGAAATTGATGTCTCTTTGACCAAGATTTAGGTAACCTAAGTCAGGCACCCCAATTTAGCCTACCTCCCAGTGTGTTAACCGATCAGGGTTGACTGGCACCCCTTGGGAACACCTACTCTTCTAAAGACATATAACTGTGCCCCAACTCCCAAATTGAGCCCAGTTCTAGACTGGCTCCCTTAGAGGGTAGGCCCAGTCCTGGACTGCAGCCCCTATGCAATGCATGCATGTCACCAGCCTAAGAGAAATAACACGGACACAACCTAATCCATTTGTCTTTTTTTTTTAGACCAAACTCTGAGGTCAACAATATATAGGGAACTGAGTCAAATTTATAAAAACAAGAAACATTTCCCAGTTGAAAATGGTCAAAGGATATGAACAGGAAGTTTTCAAAAGAAGAAATCAAAGCTACCAAGTCATCTGAAAAATATGCTCTAAATCAACAGTGATTAGAGAAATGCAAATTCAAACAACTTTGAGACACCACCTCACAAACAACCTATCAGATTGGCTGACATGACAGAAAAGGAAAATTACAAATTCAGGGGAGGGGGGAGGAGAATGCAGAAAAATTGAGATACTAATGCACTGTTGGTGGTGTTGTGAACTAGTCCAACCATTCCGGAGAACAATTTGGAACTATACCCAAAGGGCTATAAAACTGTGCATATCCTTTGACTCAGCAATATCACTGCTAGGTGGGTATCCTGAAGAGATTAACGAAAAGGGAAAAGGACATATGTGTACAAAAATATTTATAGGAGTTCTTTTTGTGATAGCAGAGAACTGGAAATCGAAGGAATGACCATCAGTTGGGGAATGGCTGAACAAGTTGTGCTGTGTGATTATGACGGAATACTACTGTGCTGTACGAAATGATGAGTAGGGGGTGTAGAGCCAAGCTGGCGGCTGCAAAGCAGGGACTTGTGTGAGCTCCCCGCCAGGTCCCTCCAAAAACCTATAAAAAATGGCTCTGAACAAATTCTCGAACTGCGGAACCCACAAAATAGCAGAGGGAAGTAAGGCTGCAGCCCAGGACAGCCTGAATGGTCTCTGGGTAAGGTCAATTCCATGGAGCTGGGAGCGGAGGGGAGCAGAGCCCAGCGTGGGCTGCGCCTGGACCAACCAGACTGGGAGCCGGGCAGAACAGGCCGTAGTGCCCTGAATCAGTGAGCTGTGGCAGTTACCAGACTTCTCAACCCACAAACACCAAAGACAACAGAGAAGGTTAGTGGGAAAAGCTTCCGGGACAGAGTGATAGGAGTTCACAGTTCAGCCTCCACCCTAGGGCAGTGGAGGTGGGGCAGCTACAGAACTATAGCTGCAGTTGCTTCTGGCCCCAGGCCCACCTAGTGGGAGGAATAAAGTGGCATATCAGAGCAGGAGTACACAGCCTGCTTAAGATCTGAGTCCAATCTGGGTTGGCAGTTCTTGAGGAAGGAAGAGTGCTGGTGTGGCAGAGCTGGCTGTATAGAAACAGCTCTGAAAACGACAGCGCATCCCCTCAAGCTTGGAACAAAGTACTCTTTACTCTACAAGGAGTCATACCCCAACAAAAAACTCAAGTCAAGTAAGCTGGCTGGGAACATGGCCAGGCAGTGAAAACACACTCAGATTCAGTCTCAGACTTTGGAATCTTTCTTTGGTGACAAAGAAGACCAAAACATACAACCAGAAGAAGTCAACAAAGTCAAAGAGCCTACATCAAAAGCCTCCAAGAAAAACATGAACTGGTCTCAGGCCATGGAAGAACTCAAAAAGGATTTGGAAAAGCAAGTTAGAAAAGTAGAGGAAAAATTGGGAAGAGAAATGAGAATGATGCAAGAAAACCATGAAAAATAAGTCAATGACTTGCTAAAGGAGACCAAAAAAATATGAAAATGATGAGTAGGATGGTTTCAGAAAAACCTGGGAAGACTTATTTGAACTCATGCAAAGTAAAGTGAGCAGAACCAGAAGAATATTGTATACAGTAACAGAAATATTTTAAGGATGATAAACTGTAAAAGACTTAACTACTCTGATCAAGACAATGAGCCACATCGGTTCCAAAGGACTCACGATAAAAAATGCTGTCTACCTCCATAGAACAAACTGATGAACTTTGAATGCAGATTGAAGCATACTTTTTTTTTACTCTATTTTTCTCCTTTTTTGAGTGTTTTCTTCTGCAATGTAGTCAATATGGATATGTGTTTTGCATGACTTCATATGTATAATTAATTTCAAATTGCCTGTCTTCTCAAAGAGAGAGAAGGGGCAGGAAGGGAAAAATTTGGAACACAAAATTTTTTAAATGAATATTAAATTTTTTACATGTATTTTGGGAATATTTAATGAAATAAACATATATATTATATATGCATATATATCATATATACATGTGTGTATAAAAACTAGGGAGAAATTCAACAAGTAGTAAGGGGGAAGCAAATATTTCCAGAATAGGGAATATCATTGAATAAAAGCATGGAGGTAAAGGAATACAAGGAATGTTGATTAACTCTATGCTCTAACCAAGTTGGCCTCCCTGTTTTTCTTACCAGCCTAAAGTGTTTTTCCTGCTCATCCCTGACATTTGGAACCCCCACTTCTCATCATAGGGTCTTCTCCCTCAATGTCACCTCTTCCAAAAGGACAAGAGTCAAGTGCCACCCTCAACAAAATCACTATGGTATTTATTTGGTATATATTCTATATATAACTTTTCTAAAAACATGTTGTATCCTCGCGATAGAACGTAAACACTTTTGGAAGCAGGGACAGTCTCACTTTTATAACTAACAAGGGGTCTCTGGGCAGAGAATTGTCTAATTTGGTTGGACTATAGAAAGGAATAATATAAGACCTGAAAGACAGGCTCCAATGTCAGATTGTAGTAGTTTTCAAATAACAAACATATTTGGATTCATCTTAGAAGACCTTAGGATGCCACTGAAGATATTTTTAAGTAGAAGAGTATAGAGAACAAAGAGTCTACTGACAGAAAGATAAAAAATGGATTAGAAGGGGGCTGGAAGGGTAATGGAGAAGAGCTGTAAGGAGGCCATTGAAATGATGCAGGAGGGTGGTCACAGAGGCATGTTGTGATAGTAATGGAGTACTTCAGTTATCCACGTATTTGCTGGAACTCTCTTTGCCCAAAGAATAGTAAACAAATTCTTGCCTCATCTTAAGCATAATTTCATCCTTCAAAAACGGAAGACTCAATAAAGAAAACTTTATTTTGAGCCATCAGGTCCACCAATAAGGAGGAAGAAGTAGCTGGAGTAGAAATTATGGGACAATAAAGAGAAAGGCCCCAAATACACCAAAATTATTTATAGCAGCAGTTTTTGTAATAGCAAAGAACTGGGAAGGAAGTAGATGTCCATCAACAGGGGAAAACTAAACAAACATTGGTATACAAATGTAATAGAACTTTACCATGCTGTAAGAAATTATGTCTATAACAAAGATAGAAAAGCATGGGAATATATATGAGCTGATACAAATGAAGTAAGAAAAAGCAGGAAAACACACACAAGATAATAATATAAGTGTAAAGAACAAAACAACTGAAACTGAATGCTACAAAATTACAATGACTACACTTGGCTCCAAAGGCAAATGAAAAGGAACTTCTCCCTCCTCTGTCCCTCGGCAGAGGTGGGGGACTATAATTCAGCAGAACACTAAACAAATTAAACACTTCTGACAGTTTGGTAACTCCTGATTCCAGCTCCAGCATTCTGTACACTGTGCCACCTTGTTGCTTCTATTAATTAGCACTATCTTAAGAGAACAACTAGCTGCCCATAATGAGTTCAAATCCTCCAGTTCAATAAGTTTCTAGTTACTGAATGAACTACAAAATATGATCACTGGCAATGGGTCAGCAAGCTTTTTAAAAATTCGCAAAGCATGGGAAAAGTGACAGGAGTAAGAGCAAATGCTGCCCCAACTTTCAAAGAAAGGCAGAGAACAATGTTGCTAAACTATGGGCTAGTGAACCTGAGTTCAATTTCCAGCAAAATTAAAAGGATGTTTAATGAATAGCTGGGGGAAAAAAATGGAAGTGACCACAGATTAACCTCATTTTCTTTTTTAGAGGATTATCAGGCTAGTTGATTAAGAAAATGCTATGAGGTTTACTTAAATTTTGGCAAAAGAAAAAAAAGGGAGAAAATCCTCTTGTTGTGGAAAAGATGGAACAATATGGGTAAGATGGTAGCACAGTTGGGTAAACCTGAAACTAACTGAATACTAAGTTGAAACTAAATTGAACCCAAAGAGTCATCATTAATGACTCTAAGTCCTTAGGGCAGTGCCCAGAGATCTATGCTATTCACCTGTTTTTAATCCATGACTTGAATAAAAGTATAGATGTAGTTCCAATCAATTTCCAAAAGACAAGAAAATAAGAAAAGGTAACTTTTAGAATGGAGAGTACAATCAAGATACAAAAAGATTTGATGGGCTGAATCTAAAAACTTTTAATTGGTTGTTGTTCTTTGTTCTCAAAGAGAACCAGAATGACTTCACTATGCTAGAGTCAAGTGTCAATGTGTCCGACTGTGGCTGATCAGAACAATACAAGCTCAGAATGCTCTACCACAGGTAGGGCATAAATAGTCCACGTGAACATTTAGGGTAGATTCTCTAAATCTGCACATCCTGCATTTCCTTTGAGCTGTTTCAATTCTGCTTTGCTCAGAGAGCACAGCACCTTCTCTGATGTGGGCACACCATACTGAGCAAAAGATAAAGCAAAGGCTTACATCTGGTTTCAAAAAATCAATTTGACAAATCCATCAAGCTTAGAGATGGAAGTTTTCTTTAGACTTCAAGCTTTTCATAATAAATCCTGCTCCAAAGGATTTATTATGAAAATCGTAAAATTTAGAATACTATACTTTAAAAATACTATACTTTCTCTATTTCCTGATTATCACCACCCACACCTACCCTACAAAATGCAGCTCTAATGCTTTTTCTCTGGACTCTAACCATCTTTGTAAATACGGTAGCCCCAAATGGAACTGGTGAAACCAATACCCACTGGGAATGGATAATGGATTAATGCTAAGCAAGCACCACTGAAGAAAGGCAACAAATAAATCCCAAACATTAACTTCATGGTTATCATTTTCCATTTAAAAACGGGGTCATTTTAAAGGTGTGTTTAACTTAGTTTGTTTTTGGAGCCCACGGACCATAAATCAGCATTCTCTTTAGGGATTTTCACAAGCATCTTTAAAATTTAAAACTTGGAGGAAGATCTTTGAAATTCAGATTTCAAAGTCTGTTTCCTGGGACTTGGGGGGAGGGGAGCAGTAGGAATCACACCTATCAAAAAACTAATTAGCTCTTCAGCTGTACCCAAAGTAAATCCTAAAGTGTTAATTCTCTCAAATAAAAGCTAGTCACACTTCTTACAAGGGTATATGATAGTGGAGAAAGGAAATGGGGGTCAATTTTATTCTTCTGATGTACATTTCTATTCAGCCAGAAATGGGAGATTGTTAAACTTCCTGAGCTCTACCTGCCATTTCTCCAAGTAAAGTTTATTCACACGTTGTCTAGAAAAAAAGAATCCATTTCTATTTCTTAAATAATAGAAATTGCACTACTCTCTGTCATAATGCATACTTTTAAAATAACACTTGGTTGCCCAGACAGTTGGTTTTATGGTATTTTGAATGGAATAGGGAAGATCTCAGAGGGTCAGAAAATACAACTGGAAAAAAAAACTGAGCTAAATAATCTCATCAGCAGAGAAAGCTCAAGTTTGAGGAGACAGAAGGAATCTGGTTGAAATCAAAGCCCCCAGGGAAAAAATAATTTAAAATTCATGATTTACATTTATATGGATTCACTGGAGTGGTGGCCACATTAAGCTGCTTCCAGCCTGAGACTAAAATAAAATATCTAAGAAATCTTTCAAGAGTGGTATCTTATCTGCAAACTTTCCTTTTTTACCCCCTATTCACCGGTTCAGAGCCTTCCAGTCCCTTCCCCTACAGTTAAGAAGCTACTAAGGGAGCCATTAATCAGTAACCTGAAAGCAGGAAATGTGGTCATAAGTTATGTGACTAGTTTTTACAATAATGGCGAGAGTTTTGCACTCTTCCACCCATATTCCTCTCACTTAAGAATCTCTTTCAACCGTAAAGTTCAGTCTGAGTCTTCTCCTTCCTGACATATTCTGTGATTGTCACTGAATAGATTTTTACAGGAAAGAGTGAAGTCAACTAGGAAGGGAGAAGATTGAACATACGATCTTGATCACAATGGCATCATACTTCAACCTACTGAGCTGATCAACAGAGTCTAAGCTCCTTGAGTTAAGAACAATTTTGTTCTTTTCTTTGTGTCCCCAGCCCCAGTACATAGTAGGCACTGAAATGACTATAAATGAACCAGCCACAGACACATTGTAGTCTGAAGTATTCTCTGAAAAGAAGCCTGGAAGATACCTTTTCCAAACCCAATGCCCAATTTTGTTTAACTGTTTAAGTAAGCAAGATAAGAAACAAATACTTATTCACAATAGTTCAATGTTTCAAGAAAGATTTCAATTATAATACACTCTATACTCCTTTCCTTCTACGGCAAGTCCCTACTTTCAAATACAATGTGTTCTGAGAGATTCCATTTGAAAGCAAATGTCTAACTGGGTATGTATTTTATCCTGATACTGTAGGCACCATGGCCTTCATCTGTTCAAACTACTGAATGACTAGGTAAAAGCGGCAGGAAATGAAAAATTATATGGGCCTGTATTAGGCAGTATGAATGAGAAAAATGGCAAAATGCAAAACAGCAAAAATAAATGAAGAGAATATATCAGATACACAAAGCATTTACTAGCTAAAAGCAGCACAAGCTGAAGGATTTCTATTCTATTGCACATGTTAGGTTCTAATTTGTCCTCAGTCTAACAAAGGATGTTCTTGAAAAGTTCAAATTTGGAAGGGATACCAAGGCTAGTGAGTTAGAACTTCAGGGCACTTTCATGGCTAAAACACTTAGAATACAATCTTTTCAGGCAGATAATGGTTCTGCTCTCCTAGAGAGGTTTATAGACACCTAAAGGCCAGCCACTATTTTCCCTAACAGAACACCCATGGAATCTGACCTGTTAATCTTTCCACTGACACCCATTCCCAAAACCCAAAGGGGATTTACTGGCCCGCTTGACAGCTCCTCCATCCCCTGACCTACACCAAATAGCTCCAGTGAGCTAGCCAACTAGGAAGGTAGGCAACTGTGTCTTGTCTGTGCTATTAGGAACACAGGAGGAATTGAAGATCAGTATGTGGGTGTCACAGACAGAAAGGGTAGACAGTAACTTAGGTAAACTGAAGTTTAAAATATGATTTTTTTACCCACTCACTGCCTAAATAATTATTCACCCAGGGAAAAAAAATTTGTAGGAGTCTGATGGGTAGGAGATAACTTATTCCTAAAACTATTTTAGAACCATCAATAATATGTATCAAGTCCTTGCTTTCCCCTATCTCTGCAGGAATTCTATTCCTGTACTAATATACCACTTCAAGTATGAGAAATACTATGGTTCGGTGGGAATAGCACTGAATTTGGTCAGAAGACCAAGAGGCACAAGATGCACATCCTTTCTCTCTTACTTTACTAGCTATAATGATAGCTATATGATGATAGAGATGTAACAGTGGCAAAGTTATTTAATCCTGCATGAACCTTGGTTTTTTCATCTAGAAAAAATATGCCATGCCTCAACAGGGTTATTGTAAAGAAAATACTTTTTAAATTTCAAAATTCTATGTAAATACTTGTTATTAGCATGATATTAAAATGGTCTCTATGTGCCTATGATTTTAAGGGTTTTTTTTTTTTTAGTATAAATGAGTGCTATATTTTGTAAAGGTTTTTTTTTTCTGATTCTGTTAATATAATAATGTGGTTTAGGTTGCTTTTGTTTTTAGTACAATTATTTTGTTTACTTAATGTTGAATAATCATCATATTTCTGGTATAAATACAACTTATTAAGAAAGTTTTTGGGGTTTTTTGGAGGAGTGGATCTGAGAAGCCATCTGGCCAACCCCATTCCCACCCCTATTTTACATATAGAGAAACTGAAGCCCTGAAAAGTTAAATGATTCACTATAATCATAAAAGTAGTCAGTGGCAGAGTGAGGATTCAGGCCCAGACCTCAGATTCAAAATCTAGTATTCTTTCCACTTTTCCATGCTACAATCTTTTTGCTAAAAATTTATTTTAAGATGTACATCATGCCTTTTAAGGGGCGGAGCAAAGACAGCGGCAGGAAGGCAGGGACTCGCTTAGGCTCTACCCCAAATCCCTCCAAATACCTGTAAAAAATGCCTCTGAACTAATTCTAGAGCTGCGGCACCCACGAAATAACAGAGGGAAGAAGGTCTCGAGCTAGGAAGGGTCTATCGCACTGTGCTGGGAGCGGAGCACAGCCCAGCATGGGCCACGCCAAGACAGACCAGGCACTGAGGAGATCAGGCGTTACAAGCCGTAGGACCCTGAATCACTGAGCTGTGGCAGCTACCAGACTTCTCAACCCACAAACGCCAAAGACAACTTAGCAGGTCAGTGGAAAAACTGCTGGATGGAGTTGAGAGGGGTGCAGTCAGCCTGAGGCGGCAGATGTGGTGTAGCACAGTGGCTGCAGCAGCAGGAAGCTCCTGTGTCTGCTTCCAGAGCTCCAGCTGCAGTTGCTTCTGGCCCCAGGATCTGTGGGAGGAATCAAGGGGCTAACCAGAGCTGGAGTGCAGGGAGCACTTCACTAGCGCAAAGGCAAGGTTGTCTTGCTTTGCCTTCCTTGGGTCTGGGTCATAGTCCTGGTTGGTGGTTGTTGGGGAAGGAGGAATGCTGGTGTGGCAGAGCTTGCTGTGTAGAAGGAGCACTGAAAACAGCACTAGAACACCCAAAGCTTGGAACAAAGCACTCATCATTCTGAAGGTAGTCATACCCCGACAAAAAGCTCAAGGGTCAAGTAGTTGGCTGGGAACATGAGCAGGCAGTGAAAAAGGACAGAGACTATTGAATCTTTTTTTGGTGACAAAGAAGATCAAAACATACAGCCAGAAGAATTCAACAAAGTCAAAGAGCCTACATCGAAAGCCTCCAAGAAAAATATGAATTGGTCTCAGGCCATGGAAGAGCTCAAAAAGGATTTGGAAAGGAAAGTAAGAGAAGTAAAGGAAAAATTGGGAAGAGAAATGAGAGTGATGCAAGAAAATGATGAAAAACAAGTCAATGACTTGCTAAAGGAGACTCAAAAAATACTGAAGAAAATAACACCTTAAAAAACAGACTAACCCAAATGGCAAAAGAGCTCCAAAAAGCCAATGAGGAGAATGCCTTGAAAGGCAGAATTAGCCAAATGGAAAAGGAGGTCCAAAAGACCACTGAAGAAAATACCACCTTAAAAATTAGACTGAAGCAACTGGAAGCCAGTGACTTTATGAGAAATTATAAAACATAATCAAAAGAATGAATAAGTGGAAGACAATGTGAAATATCATACTGGAAAATCCACACACCTGGAGAATAGATCCAGGAGAGATAACTTAAAAATTATTGGACTACCTGAAAGCCACTATCAAAAAAATAGCCTAGACATCATCTTGCAAGATATTATCGAGGAGAACTTCCCTGATATTCTAGAACCAGAAGGTAAAATAGAAATTGAAAGAATCCACCAATTGCCTCTTGAAAAAGATCCCAAAAAGAAAACTCTTAGGAATATTATAGCCAAATTCCAGAGCTCCCAGATCAAGGAGAAAATACTGCAAGTAGCCAGAAAGAAACAATTTGAGTATTGTGGAAACACAATCAGGATAACACAAGATCCAGCAGCTTCCACATTAAGGGACTGAAGGACTTAGAATATGATATTCCAGAGGTCAAAGGAACTAGGATTAAAGCCAAGAATCACCTGCCCAGCAAAAATGAGTATAACACTCCAGGACAAAACATGGATTTTCAATAAAATAGAGGACTTCCAAGCATTCTTGAGAAAGAAAAGACCAGAGCTGAAGACAAAATTTGGCTTTCAAATACAAGGATGAAGAGAAGCATGAAAAGGTAAACAGGAAAATCATAAGGGCCTTACTAAAGTTAAACTGTTTTGGTTACATTCCTATGTGGAAAGATTATATTTGTAACTCAGGAAAACTTTCTCAGTATAAATAGTGTAGTTGAAGGGAATATACATACATACATTATACATGTATATATATTATATATATTATATACATATATATATATATTATATATATAGACAAAGGGCACAGGGTAAGATGAATATGAAGGAATGATACCTAAAAATAAATAAATAAATAAATACAATTAAGGGGTGAGAAAGAAATATACTGGGAGAAGGAAAAAGAGAGATGTAGAATGGGATAAATCACCTCACATAAAAGTGGCAAGAAAAAGCAGTTCTATTGGAAGGGGAGAGGGGGCAGGTGAAAGTGAATGAATGAATCTTGCTCTCATCAGACTTGACTTAAGGAAGGAATAACATACACACTCACTTGGGTATCTTACTCCACAGGAAAGTAGGGGGTGGGAAGGGGATAAGAGAGAGAGGATGATAGAAGGGAGGGCACAGCAGGGAAGGAGGTAATCAAAAGCAAACACTTTTGAAAAGGGCCAGGGTCAAGGGGATAAAAGTGAATAAAGGGGGACAGGATAGGATGGAGAGAAATATAGTGAGTCTTTCACAACATGACTGTTATGGAAGTGTTTTGCATAATGATACATGTGTGGCCTATATTGAACTGCTTGCCTTCTCAAGGAGGGTGGGTGGGGAGGGAAGAAGGGAGAAAATTTGGAACTCAAAGTTCTAAAAACAAATGCTCAAAAAAGCTGGGTTTTTTTACATGCAACTGGGAAATAAGATATATAAGCAATGGGGTATAGAAATCTATCTTGCCCTACAAGAAAGTAAGGGGAAAGGGGATGGGGGTGGGGGGAGTGGGGTGACAGAAGGGAGGGCAGACTGGAGAAAAGGGCAATCAAAATATATGCCATTTTGGGGTGGGGGAAGGTAGAAATGGGGAGAAAATTTGTAATTCAAAATCTTGTGGAACTCATTGTTGAAAACTAAAAAATATTAAATAAAGAAATAGAGAAAAAAAAGAAAGAAAAAAAAAGATGTACATCAGCATTTATCAGTAATATTGGTCTATAATCCTCTTTCTCTTCTGTATTCCTCCCTAGTTTGGGCATTCAGGTCATATTTGTTTCATACAATGAGTTTTGACAGAGTGTTATTTCAGTTGTTTAGGACAAGGCTGTCCAACCTTAGGTTTTTATTGAAATGATAGACAAAATAATTTGCCATTTTAGTGAGAGCTCTGAAGTAGCTCAGCTCTGTTTACTAAAGCATTTATGTAAATTTCTATGCTTGTTAGTAGGCCCCATAAATCACACCACAAGCCGCATTTTGGACAGCCCTGGTTTAAGATAATTTATGTACTACAACTGATCTTTACATGTTTCACAGAATGCTCTATAAATCTGTTTGGACCAGGATTTTCCCCCTCTTTTGATGATTCCTTTATAGCTTGTTCAATTTTAATTTCTGAGACTGGGTTAAATATCCTTCTTGTCTTTTATTGGGGCACTCTATATTTTAGCTAATTATCCATTCCTTTATCTTATCAGATTTGCTAGCATATAATTATATACAGCAGGTTCTGATATTTTCTGTCTATTGGGAAATAAATTTATTCACTTTAATTTTGGTAATTTAATCTTTTCTTTTTTTTCCATGTAGTTACCCATCTTCCTGGTTGACTAGCTCAATTGGGCCAGTAGTTTCCCTGTAGGTCTTGAGAACGGATATCAGAGGAAGGCTTAATGGGCCAGAACCAATGAGTGTTCTATTAGGCTCAAGAGTAGGTCCTTAGTTGGAGTAGGGCTTTATATGTCTTTTATTGATTTTATTAGTCTTTTCAAGGAAAGAACTTTTAGTTTTCTTATTCATTTTATAATCCTTTAGTTTACATGTTTTCTGCTTTTGTTCTTCTTTCAAGCATATTAATTGTTGATCTCCAGTCATTTTTTAAAATTTCATGCTAAATTCATTAATCCTGTTTTTCTCTCTTGATGTGTTTTAAGAAAAATTTTTCTTTGAGTAACAAGGTATGTTGCTTCATTATTATTCCACTCTTTCAAATAGCTCATAATTGCTTTGATGATTTGTTCTTTTACCTACTAATTATTTAAGATGTCATTAAAGTTCACACGTTAAATGTTTATCTTTTGCTCATAATTCTTGGTGTCACTTTATTGTACTATAGTTTTAAAGATTGTTTAACATTTCTATCTTTTGACATTTATTTATAGTTTCTCTGTGCCCTAGCACATGGCCTATTTTAGTGAAGCTATCATCTGATTCTAGGCATAATCTTGATATTGCCATTCAGAACACGCCATAAGTCCTTCAAATCTAATTTCTCTCACGGTTTGTTCAAATCTACATTTTTTTCTTTGTCTTTACTTTTCTTTTACATTTATCTAGATCTCAAACAAGAACTTTAAATTCTCCTATAACTATTGTGTTACTATGTCTTTTTTTAATTCAATTTTATTTAATTCAATTTTAACTCAATTAGCATTTTCTTTTTTAACTTAGATGCTATGTTATTTGGGGAGCGAGGTGATACAATGGTAAGAGACCAGGGGATTGGGGAAGGGGGAGAGTTCAAATATGACCTTAGACATATAGCTATGTGATCCTGAGCAAGTCTCTTAAACCTTGTCTGACTCAGTTCTTCATCTGTAAAATGAGATGGAGAAGAAAAGGGCAAACCACTTCAGTATCTTTACCAAGAAAACCCTAAATGGGATCACGAAGAGTCACAAACTACTGAAACTACTGAAAAACAACAAAATATTATGTGGAATGTGTTTAATAACAATATTGGATCACAGTGTATAGAGTATATGGAAACTTTAAGTATACTAGTTTCCTTGTTTAATATCTCTCGATACTATGAATTTTTACTTTTTTGTCTAATAGAATACTTACAACTCCTACTTTTACAGAATCCCCTAACACATAATAAATTTTGTCCCAGTCACTCATTTTCATTCTGTATATTTCTTTAGTTTTTACATGTATTTCTTGTTTGCAGCACATTGTTGCAGTTTATTTTCTTATCCATGCTTCTATTTTCTTTTTTGTTCTTTTGAATTTTTCAATCCTTCACATTTTAGATTATGGCTGTTATGCAACCTCAATTGGGTATCTTACCCTACAGGAAAGTAGGAAAGAAGAGGATAAGAGAGATGGGGTGACAGAAAGGAGGGCAGAGCAGGGAAGGAGGTAATCAAAAGCAAACACTTTTGAAAAGGGCCAGGGTCAAGGGGATAAAATTGAATAAAGGGAGACAGGATAGGATGGAGGGAAATATAGTGAGTCTTTCACAACATGACTGTTATGGAAGTGTTTTGCCTAATGATACATGTGTGGCCTATGTTGAACTGCTTGTCTTCTCAAAGGAGGGTGGGTGGAGAGGGAAGAAGGGAGAAAATTTAGAACTCAAAGTTCTAAAAACAAATGTTCAAAAAAAAGCTGGGTTTTTTTACACGCAACTGGGAAATAAGATATATAAGCAATGGGGTATAGAAATCTATCTTGCCCTACAAGAAAGTAAGGGGAAAGGGGATGGGGGTGAGGGGAGTGGGGTGACAGAAGGGAGGGAAGACTGGGGAAAGGGGCAATCAAAATATATGCCATCTTGGGGTAGGGGGAGGGTAGAAATGGGGAGAAAATTTGTAACTCAAAATCTTGTAGAAATCAATGTTGAAAACTAAAAATATTAAATAAATAGAAGAAAGCAAAAAAAATAAGATTATGGTTGTTAGGATTTTGTTTATCTTTTGCTATTTCTTTTGTTTTGATTTTACCCATGTAATATTTTATTTGGCACTTCATTGCTATGACTAGATCTGCAGAGGCTTATTTATTGCTCTCTGCACTGCTTCCCTCAATCCTGGATCACTGCCTTGTCATGGTGGAAGGGCCTATGTATCTCAATTAAACTATGAACTATGCTAGGATTATCTATGCAGGACTATGAGCTATGCAAGATTATCCAAGATGGATAGGTCATAGTGGAGAGTTCTGACAAAAAGATGATCCACTGGAGAAGGTGACATGGCAAAACATGGCAAACCATGCCAGTATCTTTGCCAAGAAAACACCATGGATAGAAATAAAATGACAAAAGACGTGACAACAGAAGAGTCCCCTCAGGTCAAAAGGTGTCCAACATGTAATAAGCAAAGAGTGGAGGACAACTACAAGTAGCACCAGAAAGCATAAAGCTGGTAGGCCAAAGGTAAAAGGAAGTTCAGCTGCAGATGTGTCTGGTGAAAAAAAAAAAAAAGAAAGTCCGATGCTGTAAAGATCGATACTTAATAAGAACCTGGAATGTAAGATCTATGAACCAAGGTAAGGTGAATGTGGTTGAACAGGATATGGAAAGTTTAAACATCAACACCTTTGGCATCAGTGAACTTACAAAGATGGGAATGGGTGAATTTAATTCAGGTGATCATCGCATATACCACTGTGGACAAGAATCCCTTAGAAGAAATGGAGTGGCTCCCACAGTCAATAAAAGGGTGAGAAAAGCGGTACTAGTGCTGATTGAATCCAAGGCAAACCATTCAATAACACAGTAACACAAGCCTAAGCTCCAACCACTGATGTTGAAGAGGCCAAAGCTGATCAGTTCTATGAAGATTTATAAATATTCTAGAAATAACACCAAATAAAGATGTCACATTCATCACAGGAGACTGAAATGCTAAAGTAGGAAATCAAGATACTTAGAATAACAGGCAACTTTGGCAAGAATATGCCAAAGAACCATAAAAGACCTTAACATTACCTACAACCACTAAGATCTCGCCAACGGGTCCCGTCACTTCCTGGCAAACAGAGGGAGAATAAATGGAAACAACATCAGATTTTACATTGCCGGGCTAAAAGATCACTGCAGACGGGTAAATGCAGCCATGAAATTAAAAAATGCTTGGTTCTTAGAAATAAAGCCATGGCAAATCTGGACAGCATACTGAAAAATAGAGATACGACCTTGCTTACAAAGATCTGAATAGTCACAGCCATGGTTTTTCCAGTAGTAATGTACTGCTGTGAGAGTTCAACTAAAAGGAAAGCTGAATGCTGCAGAACCAACACTTTCAAACTACGGTGCTCGAGAAGACTTTTAAGAGATCAAATCTGTCAATACTTAAGGAAATTAATTCAGATTACTCACTGGAAGAGCAAATAATGAAGCTGAAACTTAAATACTTTGGCCAGATAATGAGAAGACAGGACTCAATGGCAAAGGCCCTGGTATTGCGAAAGATTGAAGGCAAAAGGAGAAGGGGGTGGCAGAGGATGAGTTGGATAGATGTCGTGGAAGCAACAAACATGGCAGACTTTGAGAGATAGTGGAGGATAAAAGAGGCTGCAACACTATGTTCCATGGGGTCACAAACAGTCAGACACAATTATGAACCACTACTGTTCCCATTCACTTGACCTTTCCCAAAACCTTTTTATTTTCTTACATTTAAACTGTTCATTTCTCTGTAAGTTTCCTTTTGATCCTTCCCTTTCTCCTCTCAGATAAGTAAATAGTTCAAATCTTACTTCCTCTTCCAACATCACCCCCTCAAACTCATAGCTTAAGTAATATTTCTTCATTTTGAGGCATCCTTTTCTTTTTAAAAAAAATACTAATTTAGTTTTAGTTTTCGATATTCACTTCCATAAGATTTTGAGTTCCAAATTTCTCCTCCTCCCTCTCCCCACCCCAAGATGGCATGCAATGTGATATAGGCTCTACATATACATTCATATTAAACATATTTTCACATTAGTCATGTTGTAAAGAAGACTTAGAACCAATGGGAGGAACCATAAGAAAGAAGAAACAAATAAAAAAAGAGATTAAGAGAGCAAATAATATGCTTCAATCTGCATTCAGACTCCATAGTTTTTTCTAGATGTGGATAGCATTTTCCATCATGAGTCTTTTGGAGTTCTCTTAGATCCTTGCATTGCTGAGAAGAGCTAAATCTATCAAAGTGAGCCATCACTCAATGTTGTTACTGTGTACAATGTTCTCCTGGCTCTACTTACTTTACTCAGCATCAGTTCATATCAGTCTTTACAAGTTTTTCTGAAGTCTGCCTGTTCATCATTTCTTATGGAACGATAGTATTCCCTTATATTCATATATCACAACTTGTTCAGCCATTCCCCAATTGATGAACATCCCCTCAATTTCCAATTCTTGGCCACCACAAGAAGAGCTGATATAAATATTTTTGTACATGTGGATCCTTTTCCCTTTTTATGATCTCTTTGGGATACAGACCTAGAAGTGATATTGCTGGGTCAAAGGGTATGCAGTTTCATAGGCTTTCTGGCATAGTTCCAAATTGCTCTCCAGAATGGTTCAATCAGTTTACAACTCCACCAACAATACATTAGTGTTCCAATTTTTCCACATCTTCTCCAATATTTATCATTTTCCTGTTTTGTCATATTAGCCAATATGATAGGTTTGAGGTGGTACCTCAGAATTGTTTTGAGTTGCATTCCTCTAATCAATAGTGATTTGAGCATTTTTTTCATGTGACTATAAATAGCTTTAATTTCTTTCTCTGAAAACTGCCTGTTCATATTCTTTGACCATTTATCAACTGGGGAATGACTTGTATTCTTGTAAATATGACTCAGTCCTTTACATATTTTAGAAATGAGGGCTTTATCAGAAACACTGGTTATAAAATTTTTTCCCAGCTTTCTGCTTCCCTTCTAATCTTGGTTGCATTGGCTTTGTTTGTGCAAAAACTTCTTAATTTAACATAATCAAAATTATCCACTTTGCATTTCATAATATTCTCTATCTCGTTTGGTCATAAATTCTTCCATTCTCCATAAATATGACAGGTAAATTATTCCTTGCTCTCCTAGTTTGCTTATAGTATCAGCGTGTATATCTAAATCATGTACCCATTTTGACTCTATCTTGGTATATGGTGTAAAATGCTGGTCTATGCCTAGTTTCGGCCATACTATTTTCAGTTTTCCCAGCAGTTTTTGTTAAATAGTGAATTCTTATCTCAGAAGCTGGAGTCTTTGGGTTCTTGTGTACCTTATGCCACTGATCCACCACTCTATTTCTTAGTCAACACCAAGTAGTTTTGATGATTGCTGCTTTATAATACAATTTAAGATCTGGTATGGCTAGGCCACTGTCCCTTGCATTTCTTTTCATTAATTCCCTTGATATTCTGGACCTTTTGTTCTTTCAGAAGAATTTTGCTATTATTTTTTCCAGCTCTGTAAAATAATTTTTTGGTAGTTTGATTGGTATGGCACTGAATAAGTAAGTTAATTTAGGTAAAATTGTCATTTTCATTAGCTCAGCCTACCCATGAGCAACTGATATTTTTCCAATTATTTAGATCTGACTTTATTTGTGTGAAAAGTGTTTTGCAATTGTGTCCATATAGTTCCTGGGTGTGTCTTGGCAGGTAGACTTCCAAATATTTTATAATGTCTACAACTTGGAAAAGGAAGGCGCATGTGATGGTTTTCTGAGGGGCAGTCTTCCCGGTTACCCTGTCTGTGCCAAGGCACGCAGGGGTCCTAGTGCTGGAGGTTGCCGGCTTTACCATCCTGGATCTCAGGATCTTCTGCTGGTTTGCTGAGGTGGAGCTTGCCACTGGCTTGCCAGGGTGCCTCCAGTCTGTTCTGCTCCCCTTCCACCAGTGAGAGAGGGACCTTCCCTGTTAATTCCCAAAGCCTCCCAGGCTAAGAGACTGCTGCACCCAGTCTTTCTGCTGGCTCTGCTGTTCCAGGTTTTTTCCTGGGGGCAATATTTTCTGGGTTTTTAGAAGTCAATAAGAAAGAATGAGAGCGACTTACTGCTTACTCCACCATCTTGGTTCCTGGAAGTCCAAGGCACCTCGTTTTCAAGAAGCTTTTATTTACTTTGCCTTCCTCTTTATTTCTATAGCTTTCAATGTATTTTGTATTCTGTTCTCATAGTCATACACCTATATTTTACTTCTTCATTCAATGTCCCTAATGAGAAATAGTTTCTAGAAGACCAAATTTGAGCTACGTGTTCTAATTCATTTCTATGTTACTGCATTTACAGACTTCACCATATCCTCTCTACCATTTGTTTATTTTTTTATTTTAGCCTACTTTGCTTTGAATTTTGTGGAGCTACTTTATATTTTGTCTCATTCCTGGAAATATTAGTTTGCAAAGGAAGCAGTGAGGTGTCATGGGAGTCACTATATATCCAAAGTCATGGATACCTCTTAGCCTTACCATGACCACACAAACCCTCCTAAAGCCAATCTTGTGTTTATAACCCTGGATTTAAGTTCTCCCTAATATTCAAGGGGCTGGATGCCCGCAGTCAAGCAAATAGATCCTTTCTTGAAACAGGATATAGTTATGGGAAGTACAGCCCTTTGCTCAGAGACAGTAGTGCCCCATTGTGCCCACCTCCCCACTAAATGAAACACATTATAAAACCTCTCTCTCTTACCACATAAACACAACTCTCCCCTTATTAAAATACTACATCATGACATCTTTTAATTTTCCCTTCTAGGTTGGGATCCATTTCCCATTCCTTTACCCATGCTAATTTCATGCAAGGAAAGGAAGGTCTTCCCTTATCCTGGTGTCCCATCTCTCCCAATTCTACCCCATCAAGGGATTTAAGAAAATGCTATGCCTTTTCTGCTCACCTCGAGGCTGTGCAGTGGTACATCCTGAACGTTGCTCTGGCCTACCCTATTCCCACTCAAGTGACCTCCCATTCTGTGTTACGTGCCCCCCACTTCGCCCAAAGACATTAATTAACTAATAGGTAAGTGTACAATTTAGTCCATGGAACATTCAATACAGTTCCTCCTACTTCCCTAATCTTGACTCTTAAGGTTCTCTTAAATCTCTAGCCTCTTTGATCCTTTTTGTCCCTCAATGATTCTTCTTTTTTTCGATGGTTGTAAAGAAACATGAAATAATTTATTTTAGTTTTTCTTAATAGTTGTATTTATTTACCATTCTTGTATTTATTTACCATTCTTATTTGGAATGGTTTTTAGGAACAAATTTCTCTAAAAATAACTTTTTGTTGAATTTTTTTAAATTAAATTAACTTTTTGTTGAATTTTTTAAAATTAAATTAATTTCACCAAACATGTTTTTTGAAGTTTCATCTTAAGCGCCTTTGCTTTTGGAAACACCCTATTCCAATATTCTGTCTGATTTCTCATAGTTATAGGGTAATTTTGAGTATTTGACCTGTCACCCCTTCATAGCTGAAAGTCTTTCTCCTGGCTGATTGTGGAATTTGTTTTTTAGCAACAAAATTCTAAAATATAACCTCTACATGCCTTGAAGTTTCAAATAGATGAAGGGGATTTTCTCTAGTGGCAAGCTGTAGAATTGTTCAATTACTATTTCATCATCTAAATTCGAAAGTTCTGGAAAGTTTTCTGGTATTCAGATTTTTTAATATATTACATGTTTCTTGGACATCTGTGATCCTTAACTTTTGTCTGCACAATGTATTTTGTACAGCAACTGCTTTAGCCTCAATAGAACTCACGTATTCTTCCAAAGTTGCTCTCCTTTGTTTTCCTTCCATGTATATTTTTGATTCCCAGAACTGTCAATTTTCCTTTTCAGAATCTTTATTACTTTGGAGAGATACTCCATTATGTGTTGTGAGTTATCTACTCTGTTGTTTATCTGTTATTTCTGCTTTTTGAGTTCATATTTCTGGTCTTTTATCTTAATTACTTTTTTTTTACAAGTTTCATTTTTTGTTGAACCATTCTTGAATCTCTTGAAGTTATTTCATGACTTCAGGTAAATTTGCAGAATTCTTTTTATTACTGATGAGTTTTGTTCCTTTTTCTTCATTTATAATATTTATTCAATGTGTTATGACATATAATTTTTAAAATTTTTACACATTTTCCTTCTTTCTTTGAGTTTCACTGCAAAATTATTTGTTTAAGAGCTAGGTTTACACCTAGCCTTTTCTTAAACTTGTCTTTCAGCCTTTTTCTTGTATTCCCAGCAGCTTGTCCCTGGGCCTCTCTCACTCTTTGGCTCCTGTCCCTTCTACCACACTGACTATCCCTTTCTAATAATGAAACTTACTTATTCTCTGTCTATAGTAATCTCTGTGAAGAGAAGATTGATTCCAGCCAGTTTTCTAGTCCCCTTTTACTTGGGACAGAAACCTGTTCTTTTCTATCATTAAGCTGTTCCCTCTTTTGGGGGGAGAACAAAGTTGGTTGAACTCCCTTTTGTTCATGGGTTGGTTCATATGTTTCTTGGTGGGAGTGGCGAGGGGCTCAGAGTTTCCAGTGTAGGAGAATCAGCAAGGGTCCTTGGCTGGACCCTGAAATACAAGCTTGTGAGGCTGCTTATATCGGCTATTACTTGGCACAGCAGATAGACCAAGGGTGGATACGATATATCAGTGTTTTAAATATTCTAGTTCTCCAATGATACTCAAGAAGACTTTTACTTTGTTCAGTATTTTTATCTTTTTCATCTTGTTTCATCTTTAGTTCTACAGTTTTAATGTATATTTCTTCGTTAGGTTGGGGAATTATACAGAAAATAACTTCCATCTTGCTAATTATATCATCCTCACTGTATCCTCATGTTTTTTAGACCATTTGCACTAAATAAGAAAAAAAAATGGAGAAAAGACCCAGTGAAGGTTTCAAGTTCTGGTTCTGCCACTTACTATATGTAACACTGAACAAGTTACTTCCTCACCATGGGCCTCAGTTTCTTTCTTTGCAAAAAAAAAGGAAATTTGTATAGATGTTCCGAATGTTCCTTCTAGCTCTAATTCTCTATGATTCTCCAGGATATAGTCTGAAAATATCATTAGATGACTAACAATAATAACATGTTAGAAAACTCATCCATGCTAAACATAATGAGCAAGCATAAATTTTTTTTTCCCTTTTCTATTTGAAAAGTGGGAAGTTGATTAAAAATCAGAAAGGAGGCCTACCACTGTTGAGAAAGGAAATGGGCCTCAAAAGGTATAACTGATAATTCTGGAGACACAGCATCCCATTTTCCCAATCTTGCACCCTTTTTACCTTTAATTGTATTCCTACATATAACAGCTTGCATAAATATATTATTGTTCCATGCATCTATGACTTAGCTGAAATACTGCCCCTCACTGCTGTGTGGCATAAGCCAACACCATTTTGCATTTTTTAAGATTTTTTTTCAATTTTAGCTATAACTGCCATAAACATCATTCCTGGAGGATTAATGAAATGGAATATCACTGCAGAGAGGTAATAAATATTCTAAATGGGCTTAGTTTTCATTCTGTTCAAAAATCTTATTCCTTAGCATTTTCTTTTTATTCTAACTCCATCATGATTATTTTTCTATTTCTTTTTTTTAATAACCTGTAAATTTTCCCTCTGATAGCACTATTCCCTTTTTATATAGAGAGGCCCAAATTGTTGGTCCCTGATACCTATGAGAAAAATCAACTGAACCAAACTGCGGTCATTAATCTCAGAGTAGGATTTAAATCAGGGCAGACACAAGCAGTTTGATCTAATAGTAAAGAACAGTAAAAGTCATTTCCCTGTCTGAGAATAGTCTAATGAAGACTTTGAACCCATAAAGAAAATACAAATGCAAGAGAACAATGTATTCAATGACAACAATCATGTAAAGTAGAGGTGTCAAACATACAGATATGAGGCTCCACAATACTCTAGAATGCAATTTGAGCCAGATTAAAATATAATTGGGAAATATTTAGCAAAATAAATAAAAATACAACATAGATAATGTCAATTTGTGGTTATTTAAGTCAATATGTCAATTGCCATTTCTATTTGAGTTTGACAACATTAATGCAAAGGAAAAAACACTGAAAAACATGATAATTCAAATTATTACAATAATCAAATTTGACTTCAGTTGAATGCTATAATACCAGCAGATGTGGTTGATATGACAATTTTTTGCTTGTTTTTATTTTTAAAAAAATAGGAGGGTTCTATTTGGAGGAGGGAATCGTAGGAAGTGATAATAATTTTTAAAACATTATTTTTAAAGAATAATGCAGATACTAATGCAAAATAAAAAGTGTCCCCAAAGAAATGCACAGTCAAGGCTGCTACTTGATAAATACTCTTTTTCAGAAGGAAGTTCTGTTCATGATGATGAATGTAGAAAAGATTAAATTCCTGAGTAGTGACTGAAATCAAATTCATCCTGACTTCATTATATAAATAAGAATCTTTTTTTTGCTTGCATGCCTGTATCTGTTTGACTCCCTATTATTTATTCTGTGAATTTGACCACTTGACCTCCCCATGCAGTCATTATCAACAACACCCATGCTAGGAAAAACATCAGAGTCAGCAGCTGTGACTATGGCCATTACTTCCCACAATTGAGGGCAGATGGCCTAGCAGATGATTTTGACAGAGTCTGACCAAATGCTAACCACCTAATGATGGCTGCAACATCTCAACCATCTGATGGTAAACGTAGCTTCCCTGTGAAAATAGCTGTCATTTATCAAAGCTTCACTCTGCAGCCATCTTTCCCCTGGATCAGCACAAAGTTACTTATGTGTTCTATCCCAGTCTCTCTGCAATTTTAATTTGTAATTCTCCTTTTATTTGAAAGGTGAGCTCCTTGAGAGCAAAAACTGTCTTACTTTTCTATCTGTAGCCGCTCTGATCCCCCTGCTTTGCACGCAGCAAGCACTTACTAAATGCTTTGCTTACTCATTCATTCATTTAGCAAAGAGATACATGAAGCTCTTCACTTGATATGGTAGGGAAAAAAGGCATTTGGGAAAGCAAGTCCAATTCTTGCCATTATCATATAACTTTTAATTTAATATTCTGGTAGTTATTAAAGCAGGATGAAAAACATTGCTAGGAATTAAAAACTTACCTGGGATACGGATTAAGTTGACCAGCAACCAACCCAATGGCACAGAAACTTATATACTCCTTTTAATAATAATAGCTAAAATACACACAAGCTGAAACTTCAAAATAGCTCCTCTAAATTGTATTTCTAACAATCAGTCTCACCATCTGTGAACCTGGTCATTTCTGTAAGTGCTAAAAACACACTTCTTAATCCTCTAAGCCTCCTAATCACAGGCTTTCTTGTACACACACACACACACACACACACACACACAATTGAGTATTTGTACAATACTTCAGCCTGGTGGTAATGCTTCATAGTGGTAGCATTTTCAGATTGAGAAACTCCCTCCCCTAAAATTCTCCCCAAATTCCCTATTGATTGTAAATGGAACTAAAGTCAGCAACATAAGAAGAATCCACACACCTGTCGCTAAGACATGGATCCAGACCACTGCTAAAAACCCTCACACGGGGCTGCATCTTCCCTGGGTCTCAGTAAGGACAGAGTATTGATTCTGAAAAGCCAATTCAAACCTTCGAGCCATGGAAGGCTTCACAAAAGAGCAAACAAAAAAGCTGTATCTCCAAACAACTGCATCTTTTCAACCAAAACTCTGCTTTGGAAATCTATTATTCTTGCAAACACCAACAGCAGGAAACAAAAATCACCTAAATGCTAGAAAGGAATTTGGCTAGGACAGAACGGCTGGCTTTATGTAACTGCATACATTTTACTCACAACTTAATAAATATTTATTGAATGAATAAATGAAAAAAATTTGACCTTAGACTTGATTTCTTTTGCTGTCCTTAGCAAAGGTGATTGGAAAAATAAAGGAAGTGTTAAAGGGGAGGAGAATGACTGAATCAAGGAAAAAAACACTTTGTGGGAAGAGTGCAAAGAACCAAGGTCCAATCTGTTGGTGGCATTGGTATGACAGGGCTTCTGAGTGTATCCCTCTTCTGTGTGGGGGACAGGAGCTTGACACCAGTTCTCTAGAACAGGTCACCAAAAGTATTATCAATGGTGGGGGGAGGACAGAGAGAGAGGAAAGAGAGAGAAAGAGAGCACGAGAGAGAACAGGAGAGAGAGGAAAAGAGAGAGACACAGAGAGAGAGGGAGGAAGAGGAAAGAGGAAAAGACAGAGGGAGACAGGGAGAGAAAGGGAGGGACAGAGGGGGAGAGAGGGGGAGAGAGGGGGAGAGAGAAGGAGAATATCCCTAGGGCACCTGGGTAGTAATAACCTACAGCCTAACACCATATACTGTATTTCAACGCATAACTGTCACAGATTTTAAGCCAATTTTTTTTTGCAAAAAAGTGGGGTGCAACCATTATGTGAAGCTTTAGAAAAATTACAATTGTACTGGTATTACTTAAAAACTATTTATTACTAACTGTATGGCTGACAAACTGTACAATCTACTTAGCATGGGAAGATGCAAGGCTTACCATATCCCATAACTTACTCATAGCAGCTTGGCCAGCCCGCCTGCCTGCTCCCCTTGTGCCTACAACTCTTTGCTGGGTTGGATGACAATACCCTTAGTACTGCAGCACTCTAAACAAACCATGCAAATAGGCTTTCGAAAATATACTAACAATGCACATGCCCTGAGAATTCTACGCTGGTGGTTCCCAATGCGTGAGAGAGAAATGTGCATTCATGTGCCACTGGTGACTATATTGCTGCTCTGTTTACTTTTAAATGGCGTGACAAACAAAATTATACCATGCCACAACTACGTGATGAAAGGTTATAAATCAATTTTTGGATTGAAAAACAGTGCGACGATTATGTGATGAAATACAGTATCTAATCTTCTATCCCTAAGGAGAATGCTGCTCACAAGGGCAACTGCCATGACAAACAGGGGCAGTTGGATAACTGGCAGGATATATGAAGATGGCATTCTGAAATGCAACAAACATATAGGCAACATAGAACCATAAGGAATACAAATCTTCTTGGAAATGATGGAACGGGCAATCCAGCTTGGCATAGAGCAGAGAAAAGCGGGCAGCTTTTTCTGATTAAAGCCATAAGGGGAACTGTAGGTATCAAAGATATGATCAAAATGGCACCAGGATCTGAACATAAAGGTTGTGATCACAAGTCAGTGAAGGTCATAGAATCAAAGAATCTGAGATTTACAGGCAGAAGAGAGCTTCTAAGTCATCAAGTCTAACCATTCCCCTTCATTTTACAGATGAGGACAATAAGACCCAAAATAGTTAAATAACTTGGCCAAGGTCACACAAGCAGTAAGTGATAAATCCTGAATTTGAAATTAGGTCCTTTGACTCCAAATCCAACTCTACCTCTGGAGGCATTAAGAAAGACTGAGACATTACAAACCAGTTTTTCAAACCATATCCACCAATGATTAGCAACAGTCATCAAAAAGTGATAGTACATAGCTCAGGATGGGTACATTTAGCCCTTAAGCACCCAAAAGATAAAAACAGACAAGGTTACAGACAAATAATATTTTTGATAATTTATGAATGGCGAACTTCATTATAACATTTTTTTATGACTCCTGATCACAGTTCCATAGCTGTATATTCTTCATGGTGCTAGTATAGGAATGACTGGTGAAAACTTTTAGTCCCAGAATAATCTGATTCTATGTACAAGAAAGCCTCGTCATAGGAATAACATTTTTAACACTAGAACACTAAACAGCAGTCTGCTTTCATAGAAAAGGTCCATTATGAAGCAAAGCCAAGAAAATTGCAGCAATTATAAAATCAGTATCCAGGGTCCATTCATTTGGTTGCCTCAATTAGGAATAAATTTTTTATAAAATAATAACTTTCCCTTTGAGGGGAAAGGGACATAGAAAAGGTGAGAGTGAGGGAGAAGCAAGGGGGACAGATGTAGCATTATTTTACATTAAAAGCATACCTTCTTCTGAGGGTAAAACCCATTTACGTAGTAACAAATTACTCATTTAGGTGGACTATATACAGCATCACTTTTCTCATACATGTAAGATTAAGTTTTTCACCTCAATAAGGAAACATAACATCCTTACCATGTTAAGAGTTCTTTACTGTATTTTAATGAATTAGGGGATAATGAAGATAAAGATGAAAAGAAGTATGCCTCTCAGTTGAAAAAGATCATAACTCTAAGAGTAGATGGCATTGGCTAGGGTTCCATTTTTTTCTAACCTATTTGCAAGGAAAAGGTGTCTTGTCCTTGGATTTTAGCAGTATGGAGAATTCATGTGAAAATTCTTTTCACTGATACAAATCAGCCTATTTCTCTAAAATTCATAGATGAAAAGGCTTGCCTTGGATTCAAAGAGGATAAGTGACTTCCCATAGTCACAGAGCTATCATGTAATTAGAAGAAAGGCTTGAATTCAAGTCTTCCTAATTCCAAGGATGATCCGCTATCCACTAGGCACTTTAGTTTGGCAGACAGTGTTGAATATATGGCATTTATCAACACCAACTGGGAACTGGTTAGCCCTGATGACTTACAAGGTCTCTTCTGGCTATAAATCTATGATATTATGACCTTCACTGACATGTGAACACAATTTTTATGTTCAGATCATGATGCCATGTGACTTCTCTTTGATACTCACTGTTTGCCCTATGGCTTTAATTTAAAAAAAAAAAAGGCTGCCCCACTTTTCGCTTCTGCAGGCTGCCCATTTTATCACTGATGAAATTACAGATCCCTACTCTATTTATTTATTTCAGACCTGATGGCCTCTGAGCTCCACTTAAGTGCTAGCTTTGTGATCCTATGATCCCTGCCAAATCTAGATCCCATGAACCTATGACAACAAGGGTTTTCTTTTATTTCATTTCAAAACAAATTTCTTTGGTCATTAATTTTAGCCTTGGAATTGAAAAAAATGGTGCCTCAGGCAAAGCCATGATTATCAAAGATAACTTTCTGCTGATCTAATAGTTTCTATTCCAGCTTGCAAGCTGCCCCTTTCTTAACAGTTTTCACATAATTTCACTGTAGGTCTAATATGATGCGCTTATAACAAGTTGGATAAAGATCCTTATTTATTTTAACATGCATAAAACAAACATGGCAGAGAAAAACAAACATAATAAACTCTGAGATCAAATCTGAAAAGGTTCATGCCTTTTATCACCAACGTGAAACAACAGGGTACATTCATCACTTGAAATTGACTGAAATCCAGATAATCCAGTAAACAAGAAATATTCAACATGAAAATCACTGAGATGGAGAACAAAAGGGTTTGAGATAAGTTCCAAAAGTCTACTTTCCCAGTTAGAGAATGCTGTAAAACCATCTATGAGAATGCCCGAGTAACTAAAGAAAAGTAATTGAGAAATACGGTAAAACTGTCATACCTCAAAAGGGGAAAAGAGAAGCAAAGTAAAATGTATAGTAGAGGTGGAGCTACAAGAGGTCATCAGTGTCTACAGGTATCTAGGATCCAGATAGAGAGCCAGAGAAGTACAGGGAGGAGACAAAGGAGAGACCATGCTAAGAGAAATCATTTATTTAACTTTAACAAAAACAAAAAAGAAAAAAAAAAGCCAATGAACCTCTGCACAATGTCTTCCAATTTTCTTTATTTAAAAAATTCTAACAACCAAACTTTTATCTGATACCACTCTATTGCCCAATTTTGGAAAAGGATTTTGCTGTCACACATTTTCTGATAACATAACTTTCCAATGCAAATCAAAAGTTTATACGATTTCACTGGTAGCTACACCAGTTAGTCATGCACAAAATGCATTGATTAATAGCAGCAGCATCCTGGATGTACAAAGGATCAAATGGCCAGTATGTTGGTAAATGTTTAACAACTGACTCTCTGAGAAAAGAAAAACGTGCTCATAACACACTTTTAAATTCAGTCTTCATTTTTAACATTTTCTCTATCATATTTTTAAATTTTTTGTGTTAAATAGTATTTTATTTTTTCCAATTACATGTAAATATAAGTTTTCAACATTCTTTTATTATAAGATTTTGGAGTTTCAAATTTTTTCTCCTACCTTACCATCCTCCCTCCCCAAGACAGCAAACAATCTGATACAGGTTATATATGTGCAATCATGTAAACATATTTCCACATTAGTCACGCTGTAAAAGAAGAAAAGAACAAAAGGGAAAAGGCACAAAAAAAGATGAAAATAGTATGCTTCAATCTGCATTCAGACTCCATAGTTGTTTCTCTGGATGTTTTCTCCATCACCTTTAAGTCTAGACTATCAATAAAACAGTAAGCCAAGCCCTCATCTGTAGCATTTGCAGGTTTCCAAGGTGTAAATACTCATAGTGAAGATTTAACAATCAGTTCTCACTACAAATACCAGGCCCCTGAAAATAATGGCAAAATCTTAGACTCAGAAAGGAGCCTAATAGTTCTGTTCCCCCCCCCCCCCCGCCCACACACCTTTTCTTTTTCTCTCTCACCATCCCCCCACCCCACACACCATTCAGGAACTTCTATAACAGCATTCCAGAAAGTTGGTGATCCAATCTCACCTAGAAAGTTCTTCTTGGAATTGAATTATAGGGTCCTAGATTTCACATTGGAAGAGACCTCAGAGGAAATAGAGTTCAACCTGAGGAAACTGAGGTCCAGAGATATTAAGTGACTTGTGCAGGAACATAAAACTTGTAAATGCCTACGAAAGGGACCAAATCCAGGTGTTCCTGACTCCAAGTCCAAGGCTCTAATATGCCTCCTCATTGCCTCCTTAATCAAAATCTCCAAATCTACAATTTCTACTCTATGATCCTAAAATCTCCCCTCTGAGAGAATTTGTTTAATCCAGCGAATCTTAACCTTTTTTCTCTCATGGACACCTTTTGGCATTCCAATGAAGCCTGCGGACCCCTTCTTAAAATAATGTTTTAAAATGAATAAAATAACATACATAGGATTACAAAGGAAATCAGTTATAATGAAATATAAATTGTAAAAATATTAACTAAGCTCCCTGGTCTAATTCCTTTTCCACATGCAGTCCTTCAAAAATTTTAAAGACAACTATCATGTAACTTCTAAATCTTTTTTTCTATATTGTTTCTCCAGTTCCTCCAATCATTCTGTATGACATTGTTTCTACCCTGCTTACTCTTCTCTAGAGCCTTGCCAGGTTGTCAGCATACCTCTTACAATGTGCTTCCTAGTACTAAACATAAAACATCAAATATGGTGTTGTTAGTGAAGAGTATAGTGGGAAAGTCACCTATTATGTGGGCATTGTGCTCTATTAATTCAGCCTAAGGCAGTATCAATTTTGGGCAGCTACCTCACATTGTTCATTGGTTCACATTGAGTCAACAGTCAAATAAGAGCCTTAGGTTACGTGAACTGCCAATGAGTTAGGTCTCTTGGTTCTGTCCTGGTATAGTCCAGGATTTTGCATTTATACCTATTAAATTTCATCCTGTTAATTTCATCCTAACATTGCACCCTGTCAAAAAATAACTCAGATGTTGTTAGCTATGCTTTCCAGCTGTGAACCATCTGCCAATTTGATAATCATGTATTCATATAATTCCTTGATTAAAAAATGTTGAAATTAAGAGGTTCCCAATGAGACCCCAATGGGGCATCAGTGGAGATCTCACGCTATGCTAACATCAATTCATTAATCAATGCTCTTGGCAAAAGGATTCTCAAAGAGTGATAAATTCATCCAAATATCCTGCTCTCCTTTTTTTTAATCGCCTTGTACACAAAGATATAATAAAGGCTTTACTGAAACAATGATATACCTTTTCTATGACATTCTCCTTGACCTACAAATCTAGGGGTCCATTGGCCTAGGCCTTCTATCCTCAAGGTAACCTGATGAAGTATCAACGTCTGAAGACTCCAGGGTTAAGGTATCCATTACCTACCTTTTAGGGCAGTCTACCCACCTTTGGACCACTTTTATTCCCAAAAGTTTTCCCTACATCAATCTTAAATCGGTCTTTCTGCCACTTCCACCCACAAGTTTCAGCTCTATCCTCTAGGGTAGGGGTAATTAAACTGGAATGCATGAATCTTTAAAAATATTTTGATAACTGCATTTCTACATAATTAATCCCCTTTGTAATCCTATGTATTCATTTAGAAACATTATTCTGAGAAGGGGTCTATAGGCTTTGCCAGACTGCCAGAAAGGCCCATTACCCACCAAAATGGCTAAGAACTCCTGGTCTAAGGCAAGCAGAATAGTACAATCCTCTCTTATCACATGGAAGTGCTTCAAATACTTAAAGCCAGCTAACATGCCTCCTCTGAATCTTCTTCAAGATGAACATACCTGGGGCGGCGCCAAGATGGCAGCTGGAAAGCAGGGACTTGCATGAGCTCCCTGCCAGGTCCCTCCAAAAACCTATAAAAAATGGCTCTGAACAAATTCTAGAGCTGCAGAACCCACGGAATCACAGAGGGAAGCAGGGCTCCAGCCCAGGACAGCCTGGATGGGTAAGGTCAATTCCACGGAGCTGGGAGCGGAGGGGAGCAGAGCCCAGCGTGGGCCGTGCAGACCCACCAGACTGGGAGCTGGGCAGAACAGGCCCTAGCGCCCTGAATCAGTGAACTGTGGCAGTTACCAGACTTCTCAACCCACAAACACCAAAGACAACAGAGAAGGTTAGTGGGAAATGCTGCAGGGAGTGAAAGGAGTTTGCTGGTGGGCCACCACCCTGGGGGCAGCAGAGGTGGTGCAGCTCTGAGGACAGAACTACAGCTGCAGTTGCTTCTGGCCCCAGGCCCACCTGATGGGAGGAATTAAGTGGCAGATCTGAGCAGGAGTGCAGAGCCTGCTTAGATCTATCTGAGTCCAGTCCGGGTTGGTGGTTCTTGGGGGAGGAGGAGTGCTGGTGTGGCAGAGTTGGCTGTATAGAAATAGCTCTGAAAACAACAGTGCAACCCCTCAAGCTTGAAACAAAGTACTCTCTACTCTACAGTCATACCCCGACGAAAAACTCAAGGGTCAGGTAGCTGGATGGGAACATGGCCAGGCAGCGAAAATGGACTCAGACTCAGTCTCAGACTTTGGAATCTTTCTTTGGTGACAAAGAAGACCAAAACATACAGCCAGAAGAAGTCAACAAAGTCAAAGAGCCTACATCAAAAGCCTCCAAGAAAAACATGAACTGGTCTCAGGCCATGGAAGAACTCAAAAAGGATTTGGAAAAGCAAGTTAGATAAGTAGAGGAAAAATTGGGAAGAGAAATGAGAATGATGCGAGAAAACCATGAAAAACAAGTCAATGACTAGCTAAAGGAAATCCAAAAAAATACAGAAAAAAATACTGAAGGAAACAACACCTTAAAAAATAGACTAACCCAAATGGCAAAAGAGCTCCAAAAAGTCAATGAGGAGAAGAATGCCTTGAAAGGCAGAATTAGCAAAATGGAAAAGGAGGTCCAAAAGACCACTGAAGAAAATACCACCTTAAAAATTAGACTGAAGCAACTGGAAGCCAGTGACTTTATGAGAAATCAAGATGATATAAAACAGAGCCAAAGGAATGAAAAAATGGAAGACCACATGAAATATCTCACTAGAAAAACCACTGACCTAGATCCAAGAGAGATAACTTAAAAATTATTGGACTACCTCAAAGTCATGACCAAAAAAAGAGCCTAGATATCATCTTTTAAGAAATTATCAAGGAGTACTGCCCTGATATTCTAGAGCCAGAGGGTAAAACAGAAATTGAAAGAATCCACGGATTGCCTCCTCAAAAAGATCCCAAAAAGAAAACTCCTAGGAATACTGTCACCAAATTCCAGAGCTCCCAGATCAAGGAGAAAATAGTGCAAGCAGCCAGAAAGAAACAATTTGAGTATTGTGGAAACACAATCAGGATAATACAAGATCTAGCAGCTTCTACACTGAGGGATCGAAGGGCTTGAAATATGATATTCCAGAGGTCAATGGAGCTAGGATTAAAACCAAGAATCACCTACCCAGCAAAACTGAGTATCATGCTCCAAGGCAAAATATGGATTTTCAATAAAATAGAGGACTTTCAAGCTTTCTCAGTGAAAAGACCAGAGGTGAATAGAAAATCTGACTTTCAAACACAAGAATCAAGAGAAGCATGAAAAGGGCAATTGGGGTTGGGTGACTTGCCCAAGGTCACACAGCTAGCGCATGTGTTGAGTGTCTAAGGCTGGATTTGAGCTCAGGTACTCCTGGCTCCAGGGCCGGTGCTCAGCTCACTGCACCACCTGGCTGCCCAACATTGTTAATTCTTGCTAAAGTTCTTTAAATACATCTTTTATCCTAGGACTTTTCTTGAAACTTTTTGTATTGGGTTTTTTCCTTCTTTCTATTCCTTTGCATTATTTCTGATAATTTAGCTATTTCATTTGCCCTGTAAACTGTTGTTTTTTTTTTTTTTTTACTGTATCAGCACTCTCCTTTGCTTTCTTCATTTTCTTTTTCAGTAAATTATAATTATTTTGTGTGAATAAAAAAAAAAGATAAACATACCTTCTTGTACTTTCAAATTTAAAAAAAAATATATTTATTAAGCACCTACTGCATTGAAGGCATTGTACTAAGTACTCAGGACACGAAGACAAAAATGAAACAATCCCTGCCCTCAGGAAGCTAATACATTCTACTGAGAGAATACGAGACATGCACGGATAAGTTATACTTACAAAATAATTTGAAGAGTGGAAGAGTATGAACTGAGAAGCATCAAGAAAAGCTTCTGATAGTTAATTTTTGAAACCTTGAAAACTTGAGCATTCTAAGATGTGGTGGGTAGCAAGGAAACAGCGCCTTCCAAGCGTCAGGGACAGCAGATGAAGACACATAGGACTGGGGCATGTTGAATTCAGGAAAGAGCAGATCAGTCGCGCTAGAAGATGGAATATCTGAAGGGAAGTATTACGAAATATCACAGAGTGAAACAGAAGATAAGGCTCCTATTTTTGAAGAGTTTTTGCAGAATCCATTGGCAAACCGACAGATACAAGAGCAGCCAAAAGACACGACCTTGGAAAAACCAGAGCCGAGCTGGCTCTTTAAGAAAGATGTAAAACCCAAGGAGGAGAGCACTCCAACCACAAAAGGCTACACATGAAGAAGGTACAGCCATTACCCACAGAACAAGATAAAAGTACATTCATAAAGGAAAAGATTAAAGGGATCATTCTTTTTCATCACTCTTACATGCAAAAATATCTCCATCTGCCATGTCCCCTTAAAATTATAAAATGCAGAAGCAAGTGAAATCAAACCTTTTCCTAGATGCCTGGTAAGGTATGTGAAACTCATTACCTGATAAAATAACCCTGGTAGGATCTATTTCTCTGCTCCTTTAACTGTTCCATTACTGTTTTGCTTTGTTTCATCACTTTTTAAATAACTGTTAATCATCCCATATCTCTTTAAATTGTGCAAGCAGTTTCAAGTTCTTTCTAGAAATAAATCGAATAAGAATAGTAGATAAATAAAAATAAGAAATTACCTTTGGAGTTTTGTTTTCATTCCTTCACTTGTCATCATATTCTCTTTATCACAAAGCTTATGAAACATAATCTTAATACACTCACACACACACATACACACACCATGGTTACTCATAAACCCTTATTATTACTCACAAACATTTCTTATTGTTTTAGGAAAAGAAACCTATTAAGTTTGCATACTTTCATTCTATTTGTAGAATCACAGGACAGGGAGCTGGAAGCAACTTTAGCAATTATCTAATCTAACTCCTTCATTTCCCACCTGAGAAAACAAAAGTAGAAAGGCTAGGTGGCTTGCCCAAGGCTGCACAGCTAATAAGATAATTCGTTGTTGTCCTTCAGTTGACTCCATTTTGGAGTGTCTGAGGCTGTATTTGAACTCAGGCCTTCCTGACTCCAAGTCTGGCACTCTATCCAGTGCACCACCTAGCTGCCCTCAAAAGAGCTGAGCTGGGATGGAAGCCCAGATCCTCTGACTACACGTCCAGTGTTCTTTTTCCTACAATGCACTGCCTCCTCTTACTGTTGTGCTTCAATTTATGTAAGGAAAGGCAGGAGATACAAGTTCAACACAGCATAACTTCTGACAGTCTTATTACCAAGCTATAAAATCTTGGCAAGGTCCCGGTGATAGCCTTTGTATGCCCTACACAGCAAGCACAGCAAGGCTCATCACGGAGGTAAGCCTAGGTGATGAATGTCTCGGCCTGGCAACTCCTCCTATTACATCACACTACCTCTTCTCACATTAAGAATAACAGTCTGAAGACAAAAACTGCAAATGAACAATGAGTGGGGCCCAGAACTGACCGGGGAGAGGAGAGCAGGCTGGATTGCCTCTGGACAACTGCATAATTCTTTTAATGACCTCACCCCTCCCTATAGGTAGGGGAAGGAGCATAATAACAGTCTTCCAGTACTATTGCATGACTGTAAGTCAAAAGTGTCTTAAGAAAGAAAATGAGGATGACCCTAAGGTAAATGGAGCCCCGTATGAGCAGGCGGCAACATATCACAAAAAAGGAATCATGGAGAAGCAGTCTAAAGGATGTCAGAAGAAGAACTGATCATTTGGCAAGAACAAGAGATAACTGATGGCAAGCCCACACACTCACTAGTAGCCTAACAACGTTGTAAGAAAGTGAGGGACCCCCCACCTACCACACTGGGCCTCATGGAAGGGCATGATCTAAGTGCTGCACCCCTGGAAAAAATACCCATATCAATAAGATCACAGATTCATTTGAGAATCTGACCCTAGCAACTCCCCATACCACAGACTTCCCCTGCATTTGTTACCCCCTGCCTCAATGAAACATAAACCCAAGAAACTGAGTAAATTCTAAGTCTTCACTTTCACCGAATTCTGATATTCCTAAAAAGTCTTTTATAGTTGCAAGTACAATGAAGAATCTTGGGAAAGTTCAGAAATTAGGATTATGCTTTGAGAAAAGGGTATGATGTTTATGTTTTTTACAAATGTATTTTTTTTTCATACTTGAAGTCACTGGACCATAAGGAAATCCAAGGTAACAAAACACCCTCTACAAATGCAGTTTCTCTGTGATTATAGTCTTAGAAAGTTTCCTAGGCTGCTTAGAAGTTCAGTGCCTTGCTCAGAATCACATACCTAGACAGTGTTGGGGCAGGCCTCGAGCCCCGGTCTGTCTAAGTCCAAGGCCACCTCTCTATCCACTATCCTGCCCCTACCATTATAATACATACCAAGAAACTTTCAACTAAGAAAGCAGGAGGGCTAATACAAAATCCTGAGTAAGAAAAGAATCATTTACAAAAACAGTCATCCCCAAGCACTATCAACTTCTGCTATCTCTCAGGCCAACCTGTCCATGACCAATCAGCCACAGACAGAAAAGCCCAGGGTCAATGTGGTTAATTCACAATGCAACAATTCACTAAGAGATATTCGTATCTGACGTACCCTAGTCACACTGACTAGTGTTTGTGGCTTAAATGAGTGATACCACTGACATCTAAAAGGTCAAATTTAATATTAAAATTATCTTGACCAAAATGTTGCTTCGTGTTGGCTGACTACATTGGCTATTTATGATTGCATAATAGCTTCATGTTTTACCAGAACAACTAATAATTATACGGCATTTTCCTGCCTGGATATCAAAGCTACTATATTAACTGATTCATTCTCACAATAACCAAATTATTGCACAGCAGATATAATGAACTCAATCACCCCATCTGGAAAAACAGACCTGTGAAGACTGATTTCTAAAAAGCCCCTGTAAGGTCTAGAAATCCAACAAACTTCTTGGCTCCTAGTTCAGTCCATTAGACATACAGCAGAACCTATCCTAGCATATAGTAGTAGCAATGTCATTAAAAAAACTGATTTTTAAAAGAAAAAAAGAATGTTGTACTTAGCCCAATATTCAGAAAACCTCAAAAATCTAGATGCTATGGAAGGTAAGAGCAGCCAATGCTCCATTATTATCCAATATTAAGAGATTCTGAAAACCTTAAGAGAAGCTAATGTTTTGTGTTTATCTTTAAGCATCCTCTCACAAGAGAGCTCTTCATTATCCATGCTAATGGAGAGGTGAAGAGGTAGAGATAGTACAAACTAGCAAATAATCTCAAAATTGTTTTATCTCACCCTGGAGGGCAGGCAAAGGAAAGGAGGAAAACATACGCACGTATGAAGACAGAGAAAGAGAGATACACACATGCATACATACACATATCATTCACCCCAGCTGTGCAGAGCCTTTATTCCCTTTCAATTCACGCTTGTTGTCAGACTCTTGGGATATCCAATTACAGAAGCATCTAACTGTAAGATGGTCCAAGCAACTCCCTTACATAATCCACAAAGCTGATAACCATAGTGATCATTGAGGACTGACTGTATATTTTAAAAATAATATATTCCGGCCACTTAGGCAAAAAATCATGAATAGGACTTAAGAGTTAGAAGAGACCTTCTAGAGTCAATATTTTCTAGATGTCCAGAAATGTTAGATTGCTTGTCCAAGAAAATTAGACCCGAGTTCAAATACCACCTCAGACATTTACTAGCTGTATGACCCTGTGCAAATCACCTAACCTCACTGTTTCCTCATCTCTAAAATGAGGTAGATGAACTCTAGCCTAACCTCTAAGGTCACTTCCAGGTCTAAATCTTTGCTCCTATGATCCACAAGACTACTGTAAATTATTCAAGTTATAATTAGTGAAGGCCTGAATTAGGGCAGTGGAAATAGAAATATGGGGGTAAATCTGACCAATAATGGGCACAGAGTCAACAGGACTTGAAAAATGGTCTCATGTATGGTGAGAACTGAAGAAAATAAAGCCCAAGGTAACAACTAGGTTTTAAGCCTGGGTGACTAAGAGAATGCTGGTATCATTAGAAGAAACGGGAAAGTCAGGAGGACGAACAAGTATAGGGAGAAATATGATGACTTTTTTGTTCTACTGAGCTTGAAATGCTGAGGTGAAAATGTCAACTGGAAATGCAAAACATACTGCTAATATACAGGTATATCTCACTTCAAAAAAAACAGGCCAATAGATATATTCCTGAAAAGTTGCAAACAAAGCAAAATATTTGCAGTGGAATTATTTATTCATTTAACTTGTTTTCTGAAATTCAGAGAAATGACCTTCAAATGGTCTTTTACCCCTCCTCTACTCCCATTGCACTGGTTTCCTGTTCCCTGGCTGTCTTTTTAAAGGACATTTAAAAGTATTAGGATAACTCCAGCATTTAAGGGAACTATGACTCATCTTTTTCAAAAGCAAGAAATTCTACTGGTAAAGTGAATCGCAAGTCTTAATATGAACAGTTTATAAGTTTATATATTAGTTTTCTAAAATCAGGGCACATCCGTAGTAAGATGATTGATTTTTAAGTGAATAGAAATCAGAAAACTCCAAATTACTGTGATTATATTGGCCATAATCGCTTTTCCTTGCTCACTAGCATTCTATTACATTTTATTATATCTTGCTTTACATAAGTCATAATCTAGCTTCCTAATTTAGCTTGTTTGTATCATTAATAATACTATTGATTAGAGGACTTATCCTTATATAATCTGTTTAGATTTAATAAAACACTAAGAAAACCATTATTTTTGCTTTGCCTAAAAATGGAACAAAGAGAAATGCAAGGCAAAAACAAAATAAACATTGATTTCAATGTATGTCACTGGATATTTATTAGGTAAGTAGTGTAACTGAAGAAAGAATTATATATAATATTCCAAAATGTAATTTTCATATCATGTACTGATCCCCTCAGTTCATATACTGTAGGCCAAATCAATATGCACCTGAGGCAATAATATGAAAAATTTTAACTCGGGAAACAAGAGACCTAGGCAAAAACACTTGCCAGAGTTAGTGGGCATGCTTTTAAGGCTATCATAAAAATTAAAGCCGTCACAAAAACTAAAAAGATAGAAACAACTAGCTTCCTCTAGTAAAGTGAGAACTTTACTACCATCTCTAAGGAAAAGCAGTACCCTAAAGGCGAATTTTCAGTGACATCAATTACTTGTTATGGGCCCAGCACTACATATACTCATTCTTACATCTGAATATTTAAAAGTTGGCAATATTTTTGTTCATGTTTCTAAAATAAAGCATTCTGAGCATATGTTTAAATGTGCCCCAGTCACCTCTGCCTGGGCTATAGAATTATGATGGGAAAAAAAAACTATTTAAACTGTTTGAATGATCATACAGCCAGAGAAACCAACAAGGGGGTTAAAAAAAAAAAAACGAACAAACCAACCAGGAGTATTCATAAGTATGAGCAAAGGATTAGAAAGATCAACTAAAGATGAAGACGCAAACGTGTGTGTCTAACAAAGATTAACAAAAACATGCTTGGCATATTTATGTCATCACAGCAGAGTTTCCTGGAAAGAACACTAGATTTAGAGTTCAAGGACCTCGAGCTGAAACGCCCCTTTGCCACTTCTGAGGCCTTTCACTGAGGCAAATCACTTTTCTGGGACTCAATTTCCTCATCTGTAAAATGGAGCGAGACTAAATGACTTCTAATCTTCTTTGCAGCTCCAACTATACATATATACACACGCACATACATATATACACAGAAGTATGTATATATGCTTTAAAAAGTACACTCATCAATAACATACATCATATTAATGTATATTAACATGTGTATTAATAATATACAGGAAAACAAATATCAAATTTTTTATGTTTTTAATATCAAGAAGGTAGCCACTCATTTTGGCTCATCGGCACCCTCTAACTACAAGATTTGATTAAAATGATATGAGGCATGAGAATTTGGTTATGAGGGAAATTGCATTGTTAGTAGTAAGATTAGAGTTTCTAACAATTCAAAATTTTGTGCGTGGAAAAATCCTGTTCTGCGATCGTCCCCTCGTCCCTCCCCCTCCCTCCTTGGACCAATTATAACCCGCAGTCCCTCTCAAAGTTGAATGAAAATGTTGTCTAAACACTTAAATATCACACGAGGACCCCAATTAAAGAATGCTAGCCTCACACACCACCTCCTCAATGTATTTTGTCCCCAAAGTCACAATAAAGAAGTGCATTTTAAAAAGATGTTCTTTGAATAGAAGTCCCCAAGCTGATGTTTAATCAGGTCTCCTTGGCAACCAAAGAGGCAGCACATCTTACGCTGGGGTGGGTGGGGAGAGCGAACTCCAAGGTGGGAAGAATAAGTAACTGAAGTAGTAATTTCCTGGCGTTGCCAAGACACTGGCCGGAGGCTGCATGGCCCTGGACCCTGACTCAAGCTCGGCTTTCTCCTCCCACCGGGACCTGGCCTGCCTCCTCCCCAGCTCCTCCACCTGTTTCCCGGAGTCGATGTTGAACAGGTTTAAAGGAAAGAGAGACGTGCTTACCCGAGGACGGGGATCTGTCTGATTAGGTAACGGTGGCGGCGATGGTGGCAGTGGGTGGCGGCGGCGCAGACACCAGCCTCCGACCTTCCCCAGAGCGAACGAACGCACAAAGGGCTTGGGCTCAGCCCCGCGAGGCTGCGGAGCCGCAGGGCAGTAAGGAGCCTGCTCCTCCTCTCTGGTTTGGGGAGCCAGCTGTGCCGAGCGAGTGTGAGTGTGAGTGTGTGAGTGTGTGAGTGTGTGTGTGCTGCCCTCCCGGACTACGGCTCTTTCTCTCTGCCTTCCTAGTAAACAGAGACCAGAAGCAGGCGTTTGCAGCTGCCCCCGCGAGTGTCTGGCAGGGCTGGCCCCGGGCGGGCCACAGAGCGGGGATGTTCGGCTCCGCAGCCCCCGGGCGGAGCGCGCTCTTCCGCGGCTGAGCCGAGCTGAGCAGAGCGGGGCTCCGCCTCCTCGGTCCCCCGCCTCCTCGGTCCCCCGCCCCGACCGGCACGCACGCCCGGTCCTTAATCCGCCCCGCAACCACCCACTCCACTCTTTTCTTCCTCCCCCGCCCCAGCTCCAGCAGGCATACAGGTCCGTTCAGTCACGTGCGCATTCGACAGAGGCAACCACAGCTGCTGCAGCTGCGGGATGAGCCTGGTCCCCAGAACCTGGACCGTGAGCAGCCCGGCCCCCCTTGCAAACCCCCAACTCAGCAACTACCTTCTCGGGCCGCTGGGTGGAGGTTGCCACTTACTGAGAGAGACCCTTCCACCTGGGAGGGCAAACAGTACAAGCCCGGCTTACAAAGCGCTGTGCCAAGCTGCCCACTCACAATGCCTGCCTGGCACGTAGTAGGTAATAAAATAAAATAAATAAACATTAATAAATGTTGATTGACTGACTGATTAGGGAGAGCCTGACTGAATGAATAAGAGTAAAAAGGTCAGTGAACACAACACAACTGTGAAGAGGAGGTATCTGGAACCAGAGGACCTGGAATCTAGTCCCAACTCTGCCATTCATGACCTATGTGACCTTAAGCAGTTTTCTGTGCCTCAGTTTCCTCATTTGCAAAATGAGAGGTCTACATAGAGAAAGGAGTTTAAACTGGGATCTAAGACCATATTTTTAATACGTTGATAACTATTTCAATATAATTGGTTTCCTTTTTAAACCTAGGTTTTCTATTTTATGTATTTAATAGCACTGTTCTGAGGAGTCCAGAGGCTTTACCAGATTTCCAAAGAATCCACATACACACGTAAAAAAAAAAAAACTGGACTAGATAAACTCTAGGGGTCTCTTCAAGCTCTGAAATCTACAGCCCCAACTTTATCTCATACAGTTCCCATTCCTGAGTGTCCTATCACCATATATTTTGAGCTTTCACACTTACGATCTTATTTTTGTCCTCAGATATCTGTGTAAATTAGACAGGGAAGATATTAAAGTTACTCTATTGGTACTGGATAGAGTCGGAGTCAGAAAGATTGGAGTTCAAATCCCTGCCTCTGACACTTATTAGTTGCGTGATCACTGGTAAGTCACAACTTTTCTGGGCCTCAAGAAAGGGTTGTAGATGGTCGCTAAGGTCCCTACTAGTTATAAATTTATTATCTCTTTTTTTAAAGAGACCTGACATTTCATTTATATGGTGAACTTAGATTAAAGGGGAGAGGAATAAGATTTTTAAGGCATTGGGAATAGCTTGAGTGAAGACAGTGACAAGAAAGTGGTGAAGGGTACATAGTCTGGGTTAAATTTGGACACAGGGTTTGTTTAGAGAATGGTAGCAGTTAAGATTAGAAAAGTAAATTGAGGCCAGAACGTCAAGGGCACTGAATGTCAGACTAAGGAGTCTGAACTTTGTTCTGTAGATATTGGAAAGTCATTCATCCATTAATCTCTTCAGATCAGCCTTGGGAGGAACAATCAGATTTTTGATATGAAGAATAAATTGGAGAAGGAACAAAAGGCAAGAGGAGCAGTTCAGAGTCTTCTGTGATAATCCATGGAAAAGGTATTAAGTGCTTGCTTTACAGAGGTAGTAGTAACAATAGAAAAGAATAGACAGAGATAAGAAATACAGCAAAGGAAGAGTACATGGAATATTGTGTTCAGTTCTGGATGCCACAGTTTAGAACGAATTTTTATAATCTACAGAGTATCTGGAGAAGACCAACCAGCATGGTAAGGGAATTTAACTTCATGCCATATGAAAATCAGTTGAAGAAATAGGAGGTATTTAGCCTGGAAAACTAAAAATTTAGGGGAAATTTGATAACTATTTTCAAGCTTTTGAGGAGCTATCTGTAAAATGTTTCACTTTTTAAGGGCTTAATGTAGGTTAAAAATCTCATCCAAATTTTTTCCTCTTTTGACCTCAATTTCAATTGCAGTTGAACCAGGATGTTCAACAAAAGATCATTGTATCTAGTTGAAAGGCAGGAAAATGAAAAAAGAAATGGAAATTCATGGAAGCTGCCACTGGGGTGATTACCAGCCACTATCCACAGTCAAGACTGTCAGCAACTTCTTTAATATGGCTCTTGCAACAAATCCTCAAAGACATCGCTATGGCCCATGATGACATTCTTTAATATATCACTAACTATAAACCAATACCCTCATAACATGCACCAGTAAAAGCTGCTAAAAAGTCATCATATTTGGCCCCTATGGTAAATAATTAATACTTCATGTATTTAAAGACAGTTTGCAAATCTAGACATAGGAATTATTTTTGTCCTTATTATACAAAATCAAGTACACTTCTACTATGTATGTTTCTACTAGGAAACATTTTTCTTGTAATATCCAGATTTCATTTAAAAGTCAGAATTTTAAGGCAGAGGTTCCTTACCTTTGTTGTGTCATGGATTCCATTGGCTGTCTAAGTGAAACCTATGCACTCCTCACAATAAATGCCTAGCATGTTTTTAAATACATAAAATAAGATGCACAGGATTACAGGGCAAACCAATTAAGCTGAAATACAGTTTTCAAAATACATTTTTTTTAAAGTTCATGGACCCTAAGTTTAAAAACTTGAGTTTAAAAACTTAAAGAAATTTAGCTGGCAGGCTCTACCTCTGAAGGTTTAAGTGAGTCCAATTATATTGAACTCCTATTCCAGAAGCTTCAGTGGCTCCCTATTGCCTCTAGGATAAAATATAAACTTGGTTTGACATTTCATGACCATCACTATTTGACTCTAGCCTACCCTACATTTCCAAACTTCTTTCATGTTACTCCTTTTTAAAAAGCATTTTACATTCCAGCCAAACCGGAAAAGAAGCTGTTATTGTGGTATATTGGTGCTGTACTCTTTTTTTTTGTTGTCACTAAGGGAGAAAGCAGAGAAGTTGAAAAGGCCAACAGAATCCTTTCGTCTAATTTTGAAATAATTATGTAGAAACAGTCCCCCAATTAACTTCCTAGAAGATAGAGTGGGATATAGCAATATCCTCAACACCCCCTTCAAAATCTACCATAGAAATGGCAAAAAGAGGCAAAAGTACTAGAAACTTTGAAAAGGAAAAAAATTTGGGAGGGTAGGAATTGAAGAGAAACAAAATGAGCAAACAAAAGAAAAATGCTGACCCAGTGAAAAATAAATTATGGGTTTAAAAAAATTGGAGGAAAAATTCCAAGAGAAAAATATGCAGAAATACCACCAACAGAAGTATCAGGAACAATGCTAAAATTGTTTCAAGACTCAAATGGATATTACACATATGGAAGAAATTAAAGGGACAAAAGAAATTAACAAAAGTATCAGATGGTATAGTAAAGAACTGAATACAAGTAAAACCTCAGATCAAGATAATCATGAAACTCAACAGTTTAGAAATAGCTATGGAAAATATAAACAAAACAATAACAGAAAAGAGACTTATTTTACTAGAAGCAGAATGATAGAAACAACAGAGGAGACAGGAAATAAGTCCAGTAAGAGTTACAGAATTGGAAAAATATCTGGAATGCTTGCACTCAAAAGTTACTGATCTAATGAGCAAAGCAATGAGAGAAAATATAAGAAGTATTAATTTTCCCAATACTGAGAAAAATATGACAACTTTCAGAAAATTATACAAAAATCTCCAAGGAAGTTTTTTAAAAGGTACAGATTGCAAAACAATACTGTAGTTGAGAACTCATTACCATCCAGCTAGGCCAGTGACTGAAAATGATGAAAGAATATGGCTGCCTATACATCCCCCACATGCATACCTATCCTGAGCAGTTCAGCAGAGCTAGAAAGCATTAAAAATAATTTGTTAAGTACTTCAAATATCCAAAATATTTTGCTAGAGGCTAAGGGTTTAAAGTTTAGACAAAACACGGCCCTTGCTTAAAAGAACATATAGCCTAGTAGAGAATAGGATGCACAGAATATCATGCTACACAATAATTCTCAAGTGTATAAAAGTGGTACAAATAATATGCTATGTGAGTGTCCAGCTGGGTCATTTCACACTCGGTGACTCCTCAGAAGCATTGTAGGGGTAGACTGTCAGGTCTGCTGTGATCCTACACTCAAGATGGGGTGTCTTGTAGCTGGAAATCTCTCTCCTGCAAAAATTATTAATTGTTTCAAATAACTTTTTTAGTTATCTTTGGAATTTTCCAAGTATATCATCATATCATATGCAAAAGAGATAGTTTTATTACCTCATTCCCTATTCTGATTCCTTCTATTTCTTTTTCTTCTCTTATTGCTATTGCTAGGATTTCTAGTACAATACTGAATAATATTAGTGACAGTAGGCATCCTTGTTTCACTCCTGATCATACTAGGAAGGCTTCTAGCTTATCCCCATTACAAATAATACTTGATGATGGTTTTAGATAAATGCTTTTTATCAATTTAAGGAAAAATCCATTTATACCCATACTTCCAAATGTTTTTAAGAGAAATGAATGTTGTACTTTATCAAAAGCTTTTTCTGCAACTATTGATATAATCATTTTTTAAACTTTTATTATTGATATAATCAATGATGTTAATAGTTTGTCTTATATTAAACCATCTCTGCATTCCTGGTATAAATCCTACTTGGTCATAATGTATAATCTTTGTAATATAATCTTTTAGCTAGTAATTTATTTAGGATCTTTGTAGTTTGTGTCTGACTTCCTATGGCGCCCTGAATTTGGTTCACTTAACCTTGGAATTGAATACTTGCTGTGCTTGTGCACAGTAGACTAATCATTCTCCACTCCCCATGTAAAACACATGCTGGCATGGGAATTAGGTGATAAGGGGACAATGGTACATATTTACAATAGCTTTGCTGTCCAATTCAAGTAGAATGGGGAGAAATTAGGTTCTTCACATTTTTACAGTACGCTGAAAGCACATATGAGAACAAATCCACACATTCAACATTTATTAAATAAATTTTTACTAAGCACCCACTATATACAAAACATTTGGCTAGGTGCTCTGTATACAAAGATGTATAAGATATTGTCTCTAGCCTCAAGATATTTACAATCCTGTAAGAGAGATGACTTTTACACAGATGAATATAGAATATAACTGAGTAAGAGAAGAATAAAGTGCTATCAGATTAGGTGGATGAATTACTTCTAGTGTTGATATTTAATACATGGGAGAACATTCTGGTGATAATTGCCTTTATTCTTGGCAGGACCAGACAGTGCTAATTCAGACACCTTCATACTGTTTCCTTTTTTGAAGATTTTCATGCAATTGTCTATCTTTGAAACTGTGTATTTCCTTCAGGTGCCATCCCATGCCAGCTATTAGTGGGAGAGATCACTTCTGCAAGATCACGGATTTAAAACCCTCTGATTACATTAGACAAAAGTACATGTACCTCTTTACCAGGAACAAAGCAAATTATGTACCATATGATATGTTGTTCAAAGGATAGTATTTCAAATATAGCAAAAATGATATAAGAGAATTCCAAGTATTCAAAAATATAAAAAAATTCCTAGGAAATAAATCCTTCTAGCTTATCACTGAAAACTAATAATAACAAACTACACAAAAGAACATAAGTCCAAATTTTATCCTTGTCTAGAGTTTTGTGAAATTCTAAAATTAAGGAATATTATCTTTCTTATTTACTTTTTCATGCTTCTCTTGATTCTTGTGTTTGAAAGTCAAATTTTCTATTCAGCTCTGGTCTTTTCACTGAGAAAGCTTGAAAGTCCTCTATTTTATTAAAAATCCATATTTTGCCTTGGAGCATGATACTCAGTTTTGCTGGGTAGGTGATTCTAGGTTTTAATCCTAGCTCCATTGACCTCCGGAATATCGTATTCCAAGCCCTTCGATCTCTTAATGTAGAAGCTGCCAGATCTTGGGTTATTCTGATTGGGTTTCTACAATACTCAAAATGTTTCTTTCTGGCTGCTTGCAGTATTTTCTCCTTGATCTGGGAGCTCTGGAATTTGGCAACAATATTCCTAGGAGATTTCTTTTTGGGATCTATTTGAGGAGGTGATCGGTGGATTCTTTCAATTTCTATTTTGCCCTGTGGCTCTAGAATATCAGGGCAGTTCTCCTTGATAATTTCTTGAAAGATGATATCTAGGCTCTTTTTTTGATCATGGCTTTCAGGTAGTCCAATAGTTTTTAAATTATCTCTCCTGGATCTATTTTCCAGGTCAGTGGTTTTTCCAATGAGATATTTCACATTGTCTTCCATTTTTTCATTCCTTTGGTTCTGTTTTAGAATATCTTGATTTCTCATAAAGTCACTAGCTTCCACTTGCTCCAATCTAATTTTTAAGGTGGTATTTTCTTCAGTGGTCTGTTGGACCTCCTTTTCCATTTGGCTAATTCTGCCTTTAAAGGCATTCTTCTCCTCATTGGCTTTTTGGAGCTCTTTTGCCATTTGAGTTAGTCTATTTTTTAAGGTGTTGTTTTCTTCAGTGTATTTTTCAGTATTTTTTGGGGTCTCCTTTAGCAAGTCACTGACTTGTTTTTCATGGTTTTCTTGCATCCTTCTCATTTCTCTTCCCAATTTTTCCTCTACTTCTCTAACTTGCTTTTCCAAATCCTTTTTGAGCTCTTCCATGGCCTGGGACCAGTTCATGTTTTTCTTGGAGGCTTTTGGTGTAGGCTCTTTGACTTTGTTGACTTCTTTAGGCTGTATGTTTTGGTCTTCTTTGTCACCAAAGAAAGAATCCAAAGTCTGAGACTGAATCTGGGTGTGTTTTCGCTGCCTGGCCATATTCCCAACCAACTAATTTGACCTTGAGTTTTTCAGCGGGGTATGACTGCTTGTAGACTAAAGAATTCTATGTTCCACATTTAGGGGGGAGGCGCCAGCTCTGCCACAGCAGCACTCCTCCTTCCCCAAGAACCCCCAACCCGAACTGGGCTTAGATCTTCAGCAGGCTGTGAACTCCTGCTCTGATCCGCCACTTAATTCCTCCCACCAGGCGGCCCTGGGGCCGGGAGCAACAGCAGCTGTAGCTGCCCCACCTCTGCTGCCCCAGGGCGGTGGCCGAACTGCGAACTCCTTCCACTCCTGCAGCTTTTCCCACTAAGCTTCTCCGCTGTCTTTGGTGTTTGTGGGTTGAGAAGTCTGGTAACTGCCACAGCTCACTGATTCATGGCGCTAGGGCCCGCTCCGCCCGGCTCCTGGTCTGGTTGGTCTGAGCAGCTCATGCTGGGCTCTGCTCTGCTCCGCTCCCAGCTCCCAGCTCCGTGTGGGATAGACCTCACCCAGAGACCATCCAGGCTGTCCTGGACTGGAGCCCTGCTTCCCTCTGCTGTTTTGTGGATTCTGCAGTTCTAGAATTGGTTCAGTGCCATTTTTTATAGGTTTTTGGAGGGACTCCGCAGGGAGCTCACTGCTTTCCAGCTGCCATCTTGGCTCCGCCCCATTAAGGAATATTATCAAATCACAAAGTATGAGGTATAATGAAAACAGCACTGGACTGGAAGCCAGGATACCTGGATTCTATTCCCAGGTCTGCCATTAACTGCCATTAACTATTAGACTTTCGTAGAAAGCACTTCACTTGTCTTGGCTCTAGTTCCTTGTCTAGGTAGAAAATAGCTTGGAGGCTGAACCAAGATAGCAGAGTAAAGGCAGGGACTTGCCTTAGCTCTCCCCTAAACCCCTCCTAATACCTTTTTTAAAATGACTATAAACAAATTTTAGAGCAGCAGAACCCACAAAAAGACAGAATGAAACAAATTTCCAGCATGAGACAACTTGAAAGGTCGGCAGGAAAGGTATGTTGCACCAAAGAGAGGAGCACAGTCCAACGCAGGCCATGCTGACAGAGACCCGGCTTCAGCAAACCAGGGGCAGGCCTTAGAAGTGACTGAATCGGCAGTGGCAGCAGCAGTTTCCAGACCTCTCAGCTCACAGATGTGAGAGACAACTTATAAGATCAGCAGGAAAGGTCTGTTGCACCTGGGTGAGAGAGGAGCACAGTTCAGTGAAGGCCTCACTAGTACAGCCCAGACCCCAGCAAATCAGGGGCAGGCCTTGGGAGTGACTGAGTCAGCATTGACAGCAGCAGCTACTGCTTCCAGAGCTCTCAACCCACAGACAGTAAACGGGTTGAACAGCTTGTCAGAAGGAGATTACAGGGATCTTTTTGCTGGCACTGAGGCACGACTGTTGACTTGCCCATACTTGGATCCAGGTTGACGTCTCAGGTGGCAGTCCCAGGGTGAGGAAAAGCACTAGCATAACAGACCTTTCAGCCATGGGGGACTCCCCTCACAGCTCCAGGGCAGAAAAGAGTGCTTGTGGTCACTCACAGACCAGAACGCAGGCCAAGAGGAGAGTAAGCATCTCTCCTTAGATCATGTCACCTTGGAAGAACTGAAAACCTACTAGTCCCTAGAAGTATCTCTGAAAACAGCTATACAAAACCCCTGACGCTTGGGATAGTGCACCCTCCAGCCTGGAAACAGAGCCCTGCTTTAACAAACAGCTAAAAGTCAGCTGATAGGCTGGGAAAATGAGCAAGCAATGGGAAAAAAAGCTCTGACTATTGAAAGTTACTATGGCAACAAGGAAGATCAAAATACCCACTCTGAAGAAGACAACAAAGTCAAAGCTCCTACATCCAAAGCCTCCAAGAAAAACATGAATTGGTCACAGGCCATGGAAGAGCTCAAAAAGGATTTTGAAAATCAAGTAAGAGAGGTAGAGGAAAAATTGGTAAGAGAAATGAGCAACGCAGGGAACTCATGAAAAACAAGTCAACAGCTTGGTAAAGGAGACACCAAAAACTACTGAAGAAAATAATACCTTAAAAAACAGACTAGGCCAAATGGTAAAAGAAGTCCAAAATGCCAATGAGGAGAAGAAGGCTTAAAAGGCAGAACTGGCCAAATGGAAAAGAAGGTCCAAAAGCTCACTGAAGAAAATAAATACTTAAAAATTCGATTGGAGCAAATGAAAGCTAATAACTTTATGAGAAATCATGAAACAATAAAACAAAACCTGAAGAATGAAAAAATAAAAGACAATGTGAAATATTTCATTGGAAAAACAACTGACCTGGAAAATAGATCCAAGAGAGATAAATTAAAAATCATTGGACTTCCTAACAGTCATAATAAAAAAAAGAGCCTAGACATTATCTTTCAAGTAATTATCAAGGAAAACTACTCTGATATTCTGGAACCAGAGGATAAGATAGAAATGAAAAGAATCCACCAATCACCTCCTGAAAGAGATCCCAAAATGAAAACTGCCAGGTACATTATAGCTAAATTCCAGAGTTCCCAGGTCAAGGAGAAAATATTGCAAGCAGCCAGAAAGAAATAATTCAAGTATCGTGTAGCCACAGCCAGGTTACAAGATTTAGTAGCCTCTACATTAAAAGACTGTAGGGATTGGGATATGATATTCCAGAGGGCAAAGGAGCTAGGATTACAACCAAGAACCACCTGCCCAGCAAAACTGAGTATAATCCTTCAGGGGAAAAAATGGATATTCAATGAGATAGAAGACTTTCAATCATTCTTGATGAAAAGACCAGAGCTGAATAGTAAATTTGACTTTCATATACAAAACTGAAGAGAAGCATAAAGAGGTAAATAGGAAAGGGAAATCATAAGCGACTTAATAGTTTTAAACTGTTTACATTCCTACATGGGAAAATGATATTTGTAACTGATAAGACCTTTCTCATTATTAGGGTAGTTAGAAGGAGTATATATTGACAGAGGGCACAGGTGTGAATTGAATATGAAGTGATGATATCTAAAAAATAAAATTAAGGAGGGAGAGAGGAATGTACTAGGAGAAAGGGAGAGGTAGAATGGAGTAAATTAACTCACATAAAAGAGGAAAGAAAAAGGTTTTATAGTGGAGGGGAAGAGGGGGAACATAAGGGAGGGTGAGTAAAACTTAATCTCATCAGAATTGACTCAAAGAGTGAATAACATACACACTCAATTGGGTATAGAAATCTATCTTACCATATAGGAAAGTAAGAGGGAAAAGGGATAATAGGAGGGGGGTGGTAGAAGGGACAGCAGATTGGGGAAGGGGGTAGTTGGAAGCAAAACTCTTTTGAGGAGTGACAGGGTGAAAGGAGAGAGAGAATATAATAAATGAGGGGGGGATAGCACTAGAAGCTGAAAAAAATTTTGCAGCAAGTTTCTCTGATAAAGGCCTCATTTCTCAAACATATAGAGAACTGAGTTGAATTTATAAAAATAAGAGCCATTCCCCAATTGATAAATGATCAAAAGATATGATCAGTTTTCAGATGAAGTAATCAAAGCTATCTATGAAAAATATCATATGAAAAAATACTCCAACTCACTATTGATTGGAGAAATGCAAATTAGAACAATTCTAAGGTGCTACCTCATACCTATTAGATTGGCTAATACAACAGAAGAGGTAAATGACAGATGTTGGAGAAGATGTAGGAAAAATGAGATTTTATGCACTGTTGGTGGAGTTGTGAATTGATTCAACCATTATGTAGAATAATTTGGAACTATGCCCAAAGGGCTATAAAACTGTGCATACCCTTTGACCTAGAAATACCAGTACTAGGTCTGTATCCTCAAACAGATAAAAAACCAAAAAGGATAAGGACCTATGTGAACAAAAATATTTATAGCAGCTCTTTTCTGGGGGCAAAGAATTAGAAATTGAGGGCATGCCCATCAATTGGGGAATGGCTGAACAAGTTGTAGTATGTAATTATGATGGAATACTATTGTACTATAAGACATGATGATCAGAATGCTGTCAGAGAAACCTGGAAAGACTTTCACGGACCGATGCAAAGTGAAATGTACTGTGTACAAAGTAAGAGCAATATTGTAAGATGATCAGCTATGAATGACTTAACTATTCCCAGCAATAGAATGATCCAAGACAATTTTGAAGGACTTGTGATGAAAAATACTATACATTCCCAGAGAAAGAAATGATGGTGGCTGAATACAGATTGAAGCATACTTTTTTAACTTTATTTTTCTTAAGTTTTTTTGTTTATGCTTTCTTTTACGACATGACTATTATGGATATGTTTTGCATGACTACACATGTATAATGTATATTGAATTGCTTGCCTTTTTAATGAGGGAGGATAGGGAGGGAGGGAGGAAGGGAGAAAATTTGGAACTCAGTTGTAAAAACAAATGTTAAAAATTGTTTTTACATGCAACTGGGGAAAAATAAAATACTAAATAAAAGCTAAAATTTTTTTTAAGTGAATAGCTTATATTTCCAATAATGGCCTTTGTAAAGAAAGCTAGCATTTTCTTAGCAATAGAGCTTTGGCTCCTAAGTCTTTTTCTTCTCTTTTCTGCTTAAGAATGATTTCATGTTGGTACTGGATGTGAAGATTTATGAGCTGGAGGCAGAAGAGTTTGAAGAAAATAGGAAAATGACAAAGGAGAAGGATTTAAAACTTCAAAAGTACAACTATACCTGCCTGTAATGAGTCATGATACATTTTCTAATATAGAAGAAAGCCAGAAATAAATATATGTTAATTGAACTACAGTAAGTTTCTGTCATTACAAGTCTCCAGGCAGTGTATTGAGACAATTCAATCGGATAAAACATGAAAAGTCCACTGGATTTGGATATAAGAAAAGAGAATGTTGCTAAGTGCTAAAATGCAAAATGGAAATTGAAGGGGAAATATTCCTCTTTATGCCTCATGGTGTGGAAGTGGCCAAATGCTGGCATGTCATTTTAAAACCTTCTTAATGTGAACTCTATCACATAAATTATAATTTCTCATAACCTAAGTATGAACATTATCCAACTATAATTGTTCTCTTGCTACAATCTTAAATACATTACCAGCAAATTTAAAAAAAAGATTTTTGGCCTTCTAGCTCCAACAGTTCATGGTTCTATGTTGGCTCAAATGAAGACAACATAGTCAACAGGCACTTATAAATCACAGACATTTATTAAGCACTTATTATGTGTCAGACAATGTGCTATGTTCCCAGGCAATGGGAATACAAATACAAGCAGAAAACCCCAGTCTTCAATGAACTTACATTCTAATGAGGGAAGATGATACCTAATAGGAAACTGCAAAATGAGAGTGGGGTGAAGGAACATAGCGCATCAAGTCCAAAGAAGCAAGAGTGGAGGCTGTACAGGAATGAAGACATGGTGGGACTGGACACTTGCCTTAAAATGGAGGTTCTGGGGAAAACCAAATAAAGGAAAGGGCTGCAGAGGCGAAGTGTACTTCCAGTATGAGAAGGCCAGGGGTGGAATGACTTTCCAGGGTGAGAAAGCTGCAGTGGCATGATGGAAAAAAAATCCAGAGCTGAATAGAGCTCAAACAGAAGTAAGTGTCATGGCTTTTACCTTTGGAACAATTCACATTTCTGGGCTTTGATAACACTCCATGCACAATAAACAGTGGTTTACATCATGTGATAGTTCTAAGGTTCTTAGGATCATAGATTTAAAGCGGGAAGTAACCCCAGAGGCCTTCTAGTCCAACCGCTTCCTTTTACAGATGAAGAAACTGAGACCCCAGGGAGTGTTAAATGACTTGCTCAGTGTTCAATTCAATAAACCTTTATTGAGTACTGGCTGTGTACTCCATACTATGCTAGGAGCTGTGAAGGGTAAGAAAAAGGTATGATACTTTGTCCCTACTCTTAAGAAGCTTACAATCTTATTGGGAAAATGCAAAACTAACATACATGAAACTAGAAATAACACATAGCATTATATCATATAATTTATTATATTGAATTATCACCAAGTGCTAAAAGGTTTGATGTACAGAAAGGAAAGGAAGAGATTAGTGTTCATGCCAACTTTGGGGAGCAGTGGAAGGCAGAATAGTCCAGGGGATAAAACTTAGAATTTACTTTTGTACAGTATAGCTTGAGTTGGAGAACAGTGATTTAGTACAACTTCATCCCATGCCACATTTCCTTTTATCACATACCTGATAATGGTCTTCTAATACCACTTAAATACTTAAAATGACATGAAGCTCACTATCTTTAAGAAGGAACAACTTTGTTTTTCAGATGCTCTAAATGTTAGAAAGTTAGAAATAATGTTAGAAAGTCTTCCTCTTAAGCTAATTTGCCTGCCAGTAATTTCCACCCATTGATGCTTGTCTTACTCTCTACAGAAGGAGTTCTTGATCTTTTTGTGGGTCATGGACCCTCCCGATGGTCTAGTGAAGTCTCTGGACTTCCTTCATAGAATAATGTTTTTAAATACATAAAATAAAATATGTAGGATATCAAATGAAATTTTTATTCAAATTTGTAATTTGTAAGTGGCAAATATTGAAACAGTTCTCAAAACATTTTTAAACATTCAAAGATCACTGGTTAAGAACCCCTGCTCTAGAGTCACATCTTATATATCTAATTTCCTCTTCCACATAACAGCTGATGAAATATTTGAAAACAATTGTACCTTCTATTTTCCAGGCTATGTATCCTCAGTTCCTTTATTTCTTCCTTATGTGACATGTTTTCCAGCATTTTCATTCTCTTCTGGAAGCACTGAAGTTTGTCAATATCCCTCTTGGGATATGTGGAAGAACTGAAGTCTATACTACAGATAAGGTCTGATCTAGGCAGAGTACTGAGATTATCACTTCCGTTGGTCTGGACATTATGATTATATTGTGTTCATTTGGAAGTGCGCCAAGGCTTCCATATCACTCTGTTGGCTTACAGTGAGTCTGCAGTCAACTGAAACTCCTAGGTTATTTTTTCACATGACCGTTAACCAGGTATCCCAGAATATCCCTTCGCAATCACAACAGCCTACACATGTATAGCATGTTAATGCAAGTTGCAAACTCTACATTTATTTTGAAGTTCCATTCCAGTGTAGCCACCCAGGAAGATAACTCCTAAACTGGAAAATACTCAACCGTACCATTGGCAGTACTACCTACTCACACCTCAGCCTAGATGTCTTTTTTAGTTTCCTGACTTCATTATACCTCAATATTAGTCTCTACTCAGAGTAAAAATACGTTTCTGTATTTCTATATGCAAGGCAGTCAACATCCCAAACTCACTCATAGACTCAGTCTCTTGAACACAACAGACAGAGGAGGAAATACAAGGCACAACTTTAGAGCTCTGGAAAAAATGCTGATGTAGAATTTTAGGCACCAGTAGGAGACCTATTTATGTGCATACAAGTTGAAATACTGAAATCAAATGCTTACCTTTAAGGAAAAGGTAGGAGGAAATTCTTTATTTAAAAACTATGTGAGTCAGTTTTTCCTAACCTATTGATTAGATATTGGTCTGGATTGGCATATTCAAGAATGCCTGGAGTTTTTTAACCCCAGAATAGCATATTTCAATCAATAAGAATTTATTAAGTGCCTACTGTGTGTCAGACACTGTGCTAAGTGCTTGGAACACAAGTACAAAAAAATTAAACAACTTTTTTTTTAATTGAAAAAGTTTTAAATAAAACAATAATCATAAAAGGTCTCTTTACTCCTCAATGTGAAATATTATAAACCCCAATGTTAAGAAATCACTCAGGTGAGTCTACTGTCCTAGAATTCTAGACAGGCCTCATACATGTTTTGACATGCCCTGAAATCAGAAAAAAGAAACATGGCTACCTATATCACAGATTTTCACAGGTCCTCATTTTATCTTTTAGATTAACATAAGTGAAGTATAACTAAGTGTGAGCCCATGTCTCTCTCATATCCAAATGGACAGTTACAGTCAAGAAAATTAAGAGTCCTATTTCTCTTACTTTCATATTTATTTCTTCTTGTTTTGACTCAATATCCACTTGCTTTTTCCTCCTCTATTCTTTTCATTCCTTTTAATTATCAGATTAACTCCTAGGATTCTTGGAGATATAAACTAGAATATTTCCCCAACCCCAACCCTAAAATAGATGAAATTTCCACAACCAACCTGATTTTCCAAGGACCCGGTGTATTTTAAGTTAGTCTGGTCTTAATATGATCTCAATTCTATTTAAAAGTATTTATGGAATGATTAGTGAATGATTGTCATTGTGGGAGATACAATTGAGGTAGAAACTGTAGTCTCTCATTTTGGGGATCTTATAGCCCAACTGCTCATATAATGGGGTGAATGGGATGAATGGGGAGACAGACATGCATGAAACAAGAGAACAATTCCAAAACAATATAAAAAGGTCTCAAAGACAGCAGGGTACAGGCTGCATAGAGAAGGTATATGAATCCTTACCTAATTTCTCCATCTGCTGGTGCCCTCCCTCCCAAGCTACCTCATTTTAAACTACCTTGTATTTATTTTTATTGATATAAATATTTAATATTCTATTAATATTTTTAATCATTTATTATTTTTCTATTTTAGTCTATTCTATTTCTATTTTATGTTTATGTTGTATTAATATTTTGTTGTTATTGTTGTTGTTTGTCCTTTGTTCTCGAAGAGGACCAGGACATCAGTGATGGAAGTGATGCTGTGACATCAAGTAAATTGGATTTAAGCAAGGGAGGGCTGTGCAGTTGCCAGCCTCACCTGGGTCCAGTGGTGAGATATAGATCGGGATGACTGAAGATGACCCTTGATGCAGTGGGAAATCTTGGCCTTTTTAATCTAAGTTCTTTTCTAGATCTCAGTTTGAGGCTTCTAGATTGATTTTTTTTTTGACTACATAGAGGCCATTCTCTGCCTCATTTCTTACCTAGCCTTAATTGCTGAATTAATATTTTATATTTATTCCGTATGTATCTATTTATGGGGTCATGAAGAGTTGGATACAACCGGAAAACAACTGAACAGTAACATTAATGTATCCATTTATATACGTCTCCACCATTAGAATGTAAGCTCCCTAAGAGTTGGGATTGTGTCATTCTTTGTCTTGGTCTTCCCAGCACCAAGTGTAGGTCTTGGCTCATACTAGACTCTTAATTAATGCTTATAAATTGCTGTATTGATTCAGTGCAGATTTCAGCTAATAAGGCCTGGTTTAATGGCACATACCTGAAAGCCAAGCTGCTGGAGAAGCTGAGGCTGGTGGATCTCTGGTGCACAGGAATTCTGAATTGTAGTAGGGTTAAGCTGATTGGGCTTAGCCCAGTTAGCCACAAAATCATGAACTAATATGTTGAACCTCAGGGAGAAAGGGTGGGAGTGGGTTGGATTACCAGATTGTCCAAGGAAAAAATCATCTGTCCACATCAGGAACTGATCAAGTCAAAGCTCTCAAGCCAATCTAAGTAGAACTGGACCTGAGTATGTCCCATGCAATTATAGACTGAGTGAAACAGGGAAACGATCTTTAAAAAAATAAAAATAAAAAAAGGAACTAGCCAATAAATGCTTAAATGGAACTGAGACTATACTAAGATCAGGCCAACTCCAAATTCATAGAATCTTTGGACAAAGAGATTAATTGTGGAATTGAAGAAGTATGAACATAGTCCAGACAAAGATCATTGTGGAATAAATTTAATTAGGGAAGACTTCATAGAGCAGATAGAACTTGAGTTGGGTGCCAAAGAAAGTTCAGGAATTATTTTGGTGGTGAAAATATGGGAGGACATCCATAATATTATAGATTTAGAGTCGGAAAGGGACCTTAGGATCATTGAGTCCAAACTCTGTGTTTTACAGATGAAGAAACTGAGGTACAAAGAGGTTTAGTGACTTTCCCAGAGTCAAAAAAATAAGATAGTAAGTGTCTGGAACAGGTTTTAAACTCAGTTTTTCCTAAGTCTTAGACCAACACTCTGTCCACTGTGCCATCTAATGCATCAAAGAGAGGAAGGTAGCATTTTAAAAAAGGAAATAGTGCCTTGCACATAGAAAGCTTTTAATAAAAGTTTTTTTTTCAATTAAAATAGGTATGGCTGAAGGTGAGGGTTTGCGTCAAGGAGTAATGGGAAATAAATGTGGCCAAGAGACAAGATGTGAGAGAGCTTGGAATGCTAAGCTAAAGAACTTGTACCTAATTAAGCTAAAAACCAGTGATAGGGAAATTTATTTTAATTAAATGCCACTGACTTATAGTCAGTCAATCAAAGTTAATTTGGAAAAGCATATGAAGTAAAAAATCAACTTAATCTAAGGAGTTGGTGCAGTGTTTGTTTTTCAGGCTACATAGAATATTCAACCATTTTCTACTTAAATTAAGGAATATGCACTTTTCCTTCTGAAATGAGAAGTTCAATACTTTAATTTGTCCATAATCTCCCTTGTGTGCCTCCTTTTTCTACTGGCTCAGAAAACAAACCATTGACATTCTCTTGTTATGTGCAACTATTGTTCATGCCTTTCCATAAATATGCAAAAAGGATCCATTTCATGCACTGCAGATCTTCCTCTGGTTCTTGTACTATTTCATGAATACCAGGATAACAATCAAACTTTTCATCTGGTATCTTTCATCCTCACTACATGACTAGTCCACCTTATTTTAGATTCAGACATTGCATTGATAATGCATCTTATGACAATTCTTGTAAGAAAATAGCATACTAAATAATTTTCAGCCTACTTATGCCCACTACGCTTCTTTCCACTTTCTTTCTTTCACATGACCCAATCGATGCTTAAGAAAAATTATTTTGGCCATTGCGTGTATGTGTATGAACCTGAGATAATGGACAGATAGCAATATCTTTGACAGAAATAGGAAAGTTTGGAAGAGAGAAGGGCATGGTAGAAAAGATAAAGAGTTCAGTTTTAGACATATTTAGTTATTAAGCATCCAGTTTGTGATGGTGGACTGGAAGTCTGGGGCCAGATTTGTAAACAATATTGCAGATACTAGAAAGCTGGAAATCCTATCAGAGAGCAAAGCTTAAAAAACAATACAGTTCATAAGGACCAGGAAAATTTGGAATGTAATAAAAATGAAATATTCTGTTTTATACTTAAATGTGGTGATTTTCCCATAGAAATCTGAACTGTACTGCCTATTCAAGTGACTGCCATCTTCTCTTTAAGTTTTTTTTTTGAGGCAATTGGGGTCAAGTGACTTGCCCAGGGTTACACAGCTAGTAAGTGCTGCTGCTTTATCCACCGTACCACCTAGCCGCCCCCTCTTCAAGATTTTTAATTTTCTCCGTTGATGTGTTTTGTTAGGTTCTAGTCTAGCCTTACCAAATGCTTGGAGGTCCTTATAAATGTAGGCCGTGCCAGTATATGAGTGACTGAGAAGGCATTGAGGTTAAGTAAATGTCAACCTGTTTAAGGAACCTATAGCAAGAATTATTAGATTAGAGACAGAGAGACAGAGAGAGACAGAGACAGAGAGAGAGAGAGACAGAGACAGAGAGACAGAGAGAGAGAGAGAGACAGAGAGAGAGAGACAGAGAGAGAATGTATGTGTATATGTATATATATGCATATACATATATGCACATACATACATAATCTCTCCATGAAAGGAGAATGCACACTCCATTTGAAAAGTACCTATACACTACTCAGGGCCCAACTTAGAGTTTTAGCAAAGAGATGATGCGAAACTAATAGGAGACTGCCCTATGACCAGTGAAGCATGGCAGTGGAATAATTTGGACCACTGAAATCAGAGTATTTTCTGAGTTGCCTAATAAGGAATAAGGAATGAGAAGCAGGAATCCAGGAAATTTAATTCTAATTGTACCAGTCTGTAAAGGAGCAATGCCTGGTCCCTGGATCAGTTAAGCCAGAGACTTTAACGTATCCTGTGAGCTGGGGCTAGAACTATGCGATTCAAATCAGTTTTGATCAGCTCACAATATTTTAAGTTCCACAGTCTAAAATCTTTGACCTCCCTGGAATGGAAGGCTCAATTATTCCTCCTTGAATGCAGGGGAGACATCTAAATATGAAAAGCCAAAAATATATGGGGGATCCATGAAGTTTAGGAAGAAAAAGGAAAAGGTTTTAGTAAGAAAGTGTTTTGTATTTGATCATGAGACCTTTAAAATGAAAATCAGGTGGAGCAGACAGCCCATATGTATTTGCTAAGTCAGTGTAGAAGAAAATAATCTATTCTCTGTGTTTTAGGTCAAAATCTGTCAGAGGAAATTTATTAACATATAAGCTCTTCTGCTTGGAAAGAGGCTAAGACAGGCAGAATTCCTCCCGATAATTAGAATGTCTCTGATTCTAACAACTTCCAGCTTATATTTCACAATAACAGTGAAACCAAAGATAAGAGTATAGCAAATTAAAACACATACATAGCTTAAGATTAGAATGATAATGTTAATACCAACAAACCACTGGAGGAATATCTTCCTGAAACCAACTGCTCCTTCTTTACTCTTTCTAAAGCATACATATATAGAGATAGGACTTGAAATTTCATTAGTACAGGGAACTTCCTCTACCAGTGTATATTGGCATCCTCTTTGCAATTTATAACATTAGAGAGTTGGTTAGAACACTGAAAAATTAAATGACTTGTCCAGAGTCAAACAGCCCGTGTGTGTTATATAGGTGGGTCATGAACCACCAGTCTTCCTGACTTAGAGGCTGGCTCTTTATCCATTAGATCACACTGCCTCGCTCATAAATATATCTTTTTCCAAATTTATGTTTTTCTTTTGAAGCCACTACATTCAATTAGAAGCAGGAAGAAAAACACCTGTGCCCCTAAAGGCTCTAGTTTCTTACCCAGGACTTAATAATCTTTTTCAAAGCTTACTAGGTTTCTTCAGTAATATGAGTCATCGGATTTGACAAGTTTCAAAAGGCTCTTTGTCACATCTCGAATCTATAACCCTACTGGTTTAAATATAAACCCCAGGAAAATAGCCCACCTCTTTATTATTCATCTCATGTTGATATAAGATTGTCTCAGTATTCCTCATCAACTACATGCATGTCCTTCTATTGACCTGTACTGGTTATCTCTCTCCTGTTGATAGCCTCACACTAATTATATAGCTTCTAGTGTCCAAAAGTCTTTAAAGCCTTCCTTCCCTTGGTTACATTCTTCTGTTAGCCAATCTTCTGATATAGATTAGAATCACCTCTACTTCAGATTCTCCTTCCTTTTTTTCCTTTCCTCTTTCCTTCCCTCCTTCCTTCCCTTCTTCCCTCCTTTTTTCCTTCCTTTTTTCTTCCTTCCTTTTTTCCTTTCTTCCTCCCTCCCTTCCTTCCTTCTTCCTTTCCTACATTCTTTCCTTCCTAACAATATGTTCCAGTCACTGTCCTAAGTGCTAAGGATACAAACACAAGCCAAAAAATAATAATATTATTATCCTTGAGGAGTTTACCTTTTAATGGAAGAGGGCAACATGAAAAAGGGAGCTGAAAATTGAGGGAAAGAGGGGAAGGAAGGTGCATGCATGTGTGAGCATGGTGCTGAAGTCTGGAAAATCAGGAACACAGATGGCAGGGGAATGAAAGTTGGCTTCCTAGGCCCCTCACCAAAATGAAGGCCCCAGAAAGAACTCACCAATGAGAGAAGGGCGCTACCACGGCAGGAAGGTATTCTAGGTGAGAAGTTTAAAGAGCAGATGCATGTTCCAGGGTGAGGAGGCCCCAGACACTGAAAGAAAATCCAGGGTGACATGGCAGATCCAAATAGGGCAAAAATTAAATTAAAAATGAACAGACATGGGAGAACCAGCTATTCTCTATGCTTTTAAGTCAGTTGCTTGTCTCTGAATAGGTCTTCTGCTGTAGAAAAGTATCCTAAGTATCCTCAAAAGCATTCCTATTCCTTTTTGTTTGAATTGAATGCATATATCTATATGTCTATATCTATATCAATATATTTAACATAGATGAGAAAGTAGGCATATAATTCAGTAATTTCTGATGAATTTTGGGCCCAATTTTTTCAGGGAAAGGGAAATAATATTATCCATAATCTATTTTATTCACTAATTTCTGACAAATATTTTTTCCAACCAAGTTTGGACCCCCTGAAACATGTTCATAGGCCCCCAAGTTAAGAACCTTGACCTATTAATTATCTTTGTGAACCGTTGTGGATCTTTTCTAAACTTATCTAGGGTCATCCTTGGATGATAGATGCCCCCAGGCTGGTATCTGGGGCTCTTCCACAGTGGTAAGACTTGCCAGAGCTTGTGCTTCATTGGCACAAGCAGAGCAGTCACCACATTCCAGGGAGGTATTGGACTAGGGTGTTAGGGTAGGACTTAGTACTTACAACCAATAATTTAAAAATACCGTATATTTTGGTTCTATATTATGACCAATGAAGGGAAAGAAACAAATATATATATATATATATATATATATATATATATATATATATATATATAAAGTATGTATATTATATATATATATGCATATATATACAGAGACGACAGACAGACAGACAGACAGACATATGGACAGGCATATGAAAAGACAGAAAGGGCAAATGGGGAGAGAAGACAAAACAGGTTTAGAAGGTTCTGACTTGATTAGTTCCTGTCAAACTTTGCACTTCCTTTGTCTGGAGTATTCAGAAGTAAATGATCACCTGTTATCACTGTTACCCTTAAAAATGATAATAGCTCTTCATCAATTAATTAATTAATATTTACAGGTCTTCAGTTGTTCCTGTCAAACTTTCAGCAATCACATCAGTACTTGACAGAGGAAGAAATTATTAGTCTGTCAGTCAAACAGTATTTATTAAGCACTCACTGAATGCCAGGAACTGTGCAAAGAATACAAAGAAAGGCAAAAACATGGTCCCTGACCTCAAATGATTTTTTTTGAGGCAATCAGTGTTAAATTACTTGCCCAGGATCACACAGCTAGTGTCTGAAGCCAGAATTGAACTCATATCCTCTTGGCTCCAGGGCCTGTGCTCTAACCAACTGTGCCACATAACTGCCCCAAGGAGCTTATATTCTAAAACGGGCTATAATCCTTTGGTAAAAACATACATATTTGGTAAGAACCCAAAGGCCCGGATTCTGACCAGAGATTTTTTCCATCTAAGTCACAGGCAACAGGGATCCATTACAGGTTCTTGATCAAATCAAATGGCCTCTTTGGGCCTCAGTTTCTCCATATGTAAAATTAGATCGAGGATGGCCCATTTTATTGGTGGAGGTTTGGTCTTGGAGTCAGAAAGACCTAGGTTCTAATTCTGCCTCTGATACACACTTGCTATGTGTCTTTTCAACTCTACTACTATATGTTGCAGGGAATGGGAAGAGTTTCCACACCAAGGTAGGAACCAAAGGTCTGAACCCCTGCCCTCCCAAAAAATTAAAAGATTCAATTAGAACTTTGGGATCCCTTCCGGCTCTAAGTTGCTACACTATTCTTTAATAAAAGACTAATATGACATAAGCAGCATTTTAAGAACAATCAGGCAGTAGAATGCCAGATAGATTAGAGAAGAGATCAAGGAGGGAAAGGGAAGCCAGTTAGAATCTGTTGTAGTTATTCAGGCACAAAGTAAAATATGCTGGGGTTAGAGTGGTGGCAAAGGAGATGGAAGGTGAAGAAATTACTCCAGAGCCAATGTGAAGGAAGGTTCCAACTTCCTCCCTTCATTTTTCATTTCAGAAATGAAAGTACAGAAAAATGACAAGTTGGCATCCCTGCTGTTATGCCAAGTAAAGGCAGAAGCCCATTTAATGTAAAATAATTTGGGTTTCATTGATTGAGTGTGCAAAATGTTGGCTCTCCCAATGCTTACAAAAAAAAAATAGGCTCCACAGAGGAAAATGCAAGATAACAAAACAAAACTGATTTTCAATTTTAGAATGAGCTCAGAATGTAAATCGGGGATTTGCAAACTTCAAAGCCTACAATGAGAATATGAATGGAAATAATTATAAGCAACTTCAAATGGCTTTTCAGCAGCCTGCAAAAGCATTAGGAGAATCCAGTATATCAAGTCACAATGAAGGACAGTTAACAGGATTAAACGAGATATTGCACCACAATGGGGGATTGTTGGGGGAACATACAGACCCAGTCTACTATAGTTTTCAGTAAATAAGCATATGGGTCCCTTTCTAAATATTGTCTTTTGTTAAGTCATGTTTTATGAAAGAGGGTCGGGGCCACAAGGGACTGCTGGTAAATGTGCTCGGTTCCTTCTGTGCCATCGCTTTGTTGCTGCAGTGACAATGCTTTGAAATCCTGGATCTCATTTCCAAGGAGAATCAGTTCCTAGGTCAACTACAGCTGTGCTCTTGTGTTCATTATGGGAGATGGACAACAAGCACAACCTTCCCTCTGTCTCAGTTCCTCTGAAATTTTTGCTTTCAAGCATTCTTACAGCAAATATTTCCTTTTGTGTTATGTTGATAAATACTGATACATACATGAGCATATATTTGCATGAAAACATAACAAATTTATGCTTAGTCAACTGTATACATATACATACATCTATATGATTGATGTTTGGTAACATATGTGCACAAGACCTGTTCATCCTTTAATACACACTGAAATCAGAGGTTGGGCAGTGCTGTTTACAATGAAATAGATCTAAAACAGTCTAAAGTATATACAATTAAAGTCTGTTTTCAAATTAAAAGCTAGTACTGAAAGTTGGCTTGAGAGATAACTTACAAGCCCTTCTGCAATGTTAGATATCTAACTGATCTCCCCCTTTTTAATTCTACTTCAGGGAAACAAATACATGTTGGATTTAACACGCATAGTAGCATCTATGAAGAAATTATTGATGGCAAGGAGCTTTGCATATAGGAATATGATCTAGCCTTTTTCTGACAGCCAAAGGCCAAGACCATCTAGAAAAGCCAAAATCCAAGTGGCTCATTCATCATTAGAGGCAACAAATAACAGTATGTTTTTTTTTCTTCTTCCTACATGGAAAGAGCAGGGGAGAAGCACAACTTCTTGACACAACAGTGATAACAGTTCCCCAAACCACTTTCTGGGGCTTCCTATCACATTCCACTCAGGGGAGAAGGCACATCAAGCCACCATGTCTTCTTGGGACAAGGCCTAGCCTGCTCTGGGTGAGGGGATATTCTTCTCTGAATCATGTTCAGTCTAGGGAGAAGTATATTATAGCTCTAGAGGAGTCCCAGCATGAGTGAGGGACAAGGAAGCAGACCACAAGCTACTCCCCACCATAAGCAAATTTGTACCTAGAAGATAGAATTACTAGTTAGTTATAGCTCTGAAAACAGATAATGTATCCTTTACTATGTGCTAGAAGACTTTTTCTATGAAAAAAATGTGTTTTATTGATTTCTTTGTTTTCATAGCAGTCATTTCTGGATATACTAACCTATTTACATCCCAGAACTGAGTTATCCCTTGTAACTAACTCCTTCCAAAATAAACAAAATTAGTTAAACAAAAACAATTAATAAAATGACCATAAAAGCAACATTTTTTTACCATTGTAAACCTTTACTTCTCTGCCACAAGGGTAAGATTGTCATTGACTAAGACCTTCCCCCACCATTTTCAGTTACTCAGAATTCAATCTCCTTTTACTGATATTTTATTTCCATTGTTGTAGTCACTGTGTCTGATGTTCTTCTGATTCTCCTCATTTCAATCAATGTTATTTCATGTAAAGTTTTCCTGTATTTCTCTGAATTTCTTATATTTATCATTCCTTAATGCATAATAAAATCATATTAATATACTATGGTCTGTTCAACCTACTTTACAGCTCAATCAATGGACAACTATTTTTTCTAGTTCTTGCTACCATAAAAGTGCTGCTATTATTATTTTGGCATATTCTGGGCTTTCTGTTCTTTTTCAGTACTTTTTTGGGTATATGCTTGGTAGCGAGATCACTAATGGTCTCTAATGATCACTAATGTGGGAGGACTTCCCACAGGAAGTAGCCTTGAAGCTGACATTTGAAACAACTAGAGATTCTAGGATGTAGGAAGGATGTTCTAGGCTCAGGGAACAAACTGAAAAGTCTGGTGGAAATGGTGGGGGGTGAGAGATAGCATTTTGGGTTCAAGGGAAAAACTAGTAGACCAGTTTGGCTAGAATGAAGAATGTATGAAGAGAATAAAAATGAAATATCTTAAAAGATTGGAGCCAGACTGTGAAGGAATTTAAATGCCAGAAATAGGAGTTTGTATTGTATCCTAGAAGCAATAGAGATTTGCTAAAGATTTTTGAGTAATAGAGTGACATGGTCAGATCTGTGCTTTAGTAAAAAATAATTTGGTACCTCTGAGAAAAATGGATTAGAGAGGGAAGAAACTAGAGATGGGGGTAAAATTAGGAGTCTATTTCAGCAATCTAGGCAATCGGTGATAAGGACCTTAGCTAAGATGGTATCTGTGTGAGTGGAAAGAAGGGAACAGAGTAGAAGAGTGTTATGGATATAGAACTGATAAGATTTGATATTGATTGGATATAGCAGTGAGGAAAAGGGAAGAATCTATTCTTTGATGGTGAAATTGATTGATTGGTGGGAGGGAAGGGAACATGGTGACACTTTTAATAGAAGGAGAGATGGATGGAAGAAGTAGCAGGGTTAGGGGAGATGATAACATTCTGATTTGGATATGTTGAATTTAAGAAGCCAATAGTATTTCCAAGTAGAGATGCTGGACAAAAGCTCAGGAGAGAAATTAAGACTGTATATACAGATTAGGGAATCATCTACCTAGAGATTATGTTGAACCCATGGGTAGTTGGTGAGATAACCAAGAGGAAGAGTATAGAGAAAGAGAAAAGAAGAGATCCTAGGACAGATCTTTAAAGGGGAGCCATCTAGAGAGATAAGAAGATGCTAACCAAGCAAAGAGGCCCAAAATAGAATAGTTAAAAGGCAGGAAGGAAACTAAACAGTACAGTGTCACAGAAGCAAAGGAAGGAGAGAGTATACAAATGGATAGGCAACAGTGCCAGAAGCTGTAGAGAGATCAAGTGGAGTGAAGACTGAAAAAAAATCACTGTGTTGAGCAGTTAAGAGAGCTTGGTAACTTCGTAGAATAGTGAGGTTGCCGGGGCACAGTAGAGAGGGGAAGGTAAGGAAATGAAGGCACAGAAGCTAGACTTGGATAGTTCAAGCTGTCTGTAGACAAGAAAGCCAAATAATCAGACCCCAGGACCTATCTGCCACAGAATTACACGGATACACTTAAGTATATTGGCCTCTATATGAATTTTTGCTCTCTTTTCCCATTTCTACTTACTAACATTTTTCTTATTCATTTGTTTTACTTTCAAAAGTTTTGAGTACCTTCAGCCCTTCAGAAGAAAGGAGCTATAATGTCTTATATAAATAACATCCATAATTAACCCGGTTTTCTGTTTCATGTCCCCAGCAAGTAGTAGTTAGTACTTTACAGAAGGGTGAGGGAAGTTCACAGTGACTTTTAGGCTGTATAGTTCCTAAGAAAGAAATCTATCTCTCGATACTGCCCAGAAAACCAAAATCCAGACCCCACAAGGGTACAGCTCAATCATCCAGTTTTTTCTCCTGTTCTGCCCTGAGCCTTTTAGTGAGGTGGTTGCCCAGAGCAACCCTCAGACAGAGAAATACCACAGAACATCATTCTTTTGGAAGTAGACCTCCACTGTTGTAAAAGTTGTGCTGAGATGCCAAGAATGCTTTTGCTCTGGCTTGTTGTCCCCTCCTGCAAGGACTGTAGGAGATCTGGTTTTGACAAATTTCCTTTTAAGGGTCTGTGTTTTTAAAAACTGATACAGAAAAAAAGTAATAGTCTGGCAACTCATCCTACTATGCCACTGGCTTAGACGTACTGTAGGTCAAGCCATCTTTCAATTATGCTTATTGTGACAGAGTCCATGTCTTGCTAATGAAGCTAAATACAGAAAACCTACGGGATCCTGTCTTTGACTCCCACCTTACAATGGTGCCCTTTTTATGCAACATTCTTCTCCTACCCTACACGAATCAGAGTATAAATTGTCTTGAAGTCGGCTCTAAGGACACCTGTAAGTCCATATGCATTCTGGAGAGGGAGAGTATGTGGTCACTGATGGTGCACATGTGGTACATGAGCACATATGGCCCATAGGGCTTGGTTTTAATGCTAAGATGAGTATATCAGTTAGTTGCCAAAGGCACAATCCTTCAGGACTGGGGTCAGACCAGGGACAGATTGTGAAATGGGCAAAACTTGTTTGGGGCATCTTTCACCTCCTTTTTCCAGCCCTTCGTCTTTCCATTCCAGGCCTTCATCTTTGCTCCCTCTTATTCTTCCAGTTCCCAGGGCCTCCCCTGATGCTTCCCTGAGGCCAGCGAGGAAAATAGTTCACTTTGAGGTGTTGGTGACCTAATGGGTTAACTTTCCCAGGAGCATCTGCATTTCTAAAGGAATCATGAAAGGAAGCGAGGAAATGAATCAATAAGTCAAATTCTAGAGGGAACATATTTAGTATTGGGTTTTTTGCTTGTTTGTTTGTTTTTGGGGAGGGTGGAGAAATTTCCTTGTATCTTTAAACCATACCACTTAACCAACTTCTAGCTTCACCCACCGGTAAGGCTAGCCCTGTCTAGGGGGTTGGGTGGGTAGGTGGAAGGAAACCCATTTCTTTTTATGTCATTTTAGAATATATGTTTAATCATTGTCACCTCTCCCTCACAACTACTCCAGTGACAAGAGAGGACCTGAAAGCTGCAGCTCTTATGTGAGTAAAATTCTTATGAATTAACAGATTTGGAGGTGGGTAGTATTGGAACAAAGCTGCCAAACTTACAGTAGGGAGAAACTTACCAGCTCTCTCTCAGATTTGTCCCCAAAGCAAGTACCTCACACAGACAATGCAGGAGTCAAACAAATAGAAGAGAGACACTTTCTGCTCTCACAGAATTCATGCTCTGATTAGGAATAACACCTACCCTCTCCCCCTTATGGAGCTGATGCAAAGGAGAGAATGCAATCATCCATGGCTACATTAATAGAATCCTTAGGATTCTTAAGGATCCCAGGATCCTTAACAAAGGTGATAGTATCCCAGTTATCCTTTGCCTGGTCTGATCGAGTCTTTAATCTTATGTTCAGTTCTAGGAACTACATTTTAGAAAAGGTATTGACAAACTGGAGTAAGGAAGACAACCTAGATATCAAGGATGCATTAAGTTATGTCATATAAAGATTCAGGGGTGGGGAACCTATGGCCTCAAGGTCATATGCGGCCCCCAGGTCCTCAAGTGTGGCCCTTTGACAATCCAGACTTCACAGAACAAATCCCCTCAATAAAAGGATTTGTTCTATAAAACTTGGACTCAGTCAAAAGGCCCCACCCAAGGATGTGGAGGGCCACATGTGGCCTCAAGGCCACAGGTTCCTCATCCCTGACTGGGTTTATGAAAGTCTTAGGTGGGGCATTACTGCTGTTTTCAAATAGAGGGTTTAAGCAATCTCAGGAATCCTTTCCAACTCTGAGATTGTATGGTTCTGAGTAATTTCTGATAATTTTCTGAGTAAAGTCTGATAATTTTACTGGATTTCAGCAGTTTCTGGTATCATTAAATGGAGGCGTACAAGCTTTGGTAGCTTTGAGAGATACTTCCAACTACAAACTGCTAAGGAAAGGTTAAATTTGGGGTAGCAGAAATAACAGAACAAACAGGTGCAGCAGCGGTCTGCTAGCAGCTATTGTGGCTGTGTAAGACCAACAACAACCAGCACACAGAAGGCTGCTAACACAGGTTCTTTGATCTGCTTTACTAAGGAAAGTAACTTTAAGGGGTTAACAATCTCACTTTAATCACACATACAAATATAACTCACTTAGTTCAGGAGGAAAAGCCAATACCCTTAACTTCAGAACAAATACATATTACAAACATCAACAGACAGACTTTGTCTGATTCAAATCACAATTCATAGTTACCAAAGAACCAATGGGTCTGGGTTAGCAAAGCCGGGGGGCATTACAACAGCTTGCCCAGAGTCCCACGCCACTCTTCCAGTGACTGAGAACCCCAAAAGTCAAATGCCAACCTTGGATCTTATGGTGCTGAGAAGCACTCAAAGAACAGTGAAAAATCCCATTTAGGGTGTGGGAAAATTAATCCCTATTGCCACCACATACAAGTCAATGACTCCTGATTGTCTTAGTGCTGAGAAACTTTCCAAGACAAAAAGATCCCAGTTTACCTGTCCCATTCAAACTGGGTGTCCTTCTGATCGGACCATTGATAATAGCTTTGCTCATAATGTGTTGCCACATGAGGAAGTTTTCTCTTCTTGAGGCTAACCTGCCAGTTTGGGATTCAACCTCCTCTACATACACAAAGGAAAATTATTAGATGCATCTGCTTCTTCTCAAGAAATAAGAATGCTCTCCATCACCCCAACACACTTCTACTCCTTCCCTTCCCCTCTTTTGACCACAACTTTTGCCTTGGATTGCAGAGGAGTCATTGCTGGTTACATCTAATTTAGAGGGACTGAAACCTCACCACAATAGGGTATCCTTTTCCCAAGGGCCTATTTCTCACTTGTTTGGGGCTGATACATCTAACACTGTGTCATGCACACAGAAAAGTGGTAAGTTTCCATCTGAGGAACCCATCAGAAATATAAAAAATATAATATACATACATATATTTGTTAGGAAGTGACAAATGATGACTTACATGAAAGAACTAATGTAAAAGACATCAGTGAAGCCACATAGGAAAAGAAAAAAAGGCATAAGATAGAATGAGAAATAGCTAGACAGCCTGACTACTGCCCTAGGATCCATGAAGGATTGAAAGAATCAATGTCTCTGGGTACATCCTCTTTAGGGGATTTGTGGGAGGACATGGACAAGAATCACGTAAGCAAGAAGGTAAAGATGGGCCATGATGTCTACAGGTTGAAGTGACTACATCTCTGAGATCATATGATCTCAGGTAACCATTTATCAAGCTCTTAACTAGTCAAAGCCTGTCTTGAGTGCTAGGGATGCAAAAAACAAAAAACAAAACAGTACCAGTTATCAAAAAAAAAAATTACTGCTACTGGAAACTAATGCCTACAACTTATAAATTTTGGCAGGAAGCCATAGAAATGTGTTTTAATGGCTCAGCTCTTTGTTTCTATAACATTCTCTGAAAATAGGGTCAGCTAGTTAAATATTCCTATTGGAGTACCTTTGCTTTTAACTTTTATATTCTACTTATATGCAAAAATGAGAGGAAAGCATAAAATATTTCTGTGATGATCCCTTGGAAGCCTTCTAATATTCATGCAGACATTGCCTTTCAACTCAATTTCTATGCTTCCACCCCTATCCCCCCTCCCCCCCACTCCCAACTGTGGCAGAATTAGAAATAAAACAAAACAAAAACCATTGGAGAAGAATTGCTACTAGAGACCTAAACAGAGAGGCTCATGATAGGGGAGATAAATTTATTAAATACTTTCTGTTTGACGAGGCCACACACTCAAAAATGACTTATGTCAACTAGGATTTGCTAAGTACTCACTAGTCTTGATTAGAAGTCAAAATGATAGAAGAAACCTTGGACCAGTCTGCCACCTTCAGGATATTTTCCCAAATAACCCAAACAGAATGATTTTGGACCCCATAGGTACTGAATACTAATGTGAAACAATGACAACATAATGGATTATGGAAATTCATATTTTGGTAGCACTTTTGTTATTATTAGGAATTCACAATTATTTAACAATATAACTGAACACTTTTAATCCAGAGTCCCAAAGGGGTAGAGAAAAGCAAATTAAAGCTATTAGACAGGAAACAAACCAAAACAAAACAAAAACAACCACCACCATTTCTCCCCTAGACATAGCTAACTGCACTCCACACACAGGAGTAATCAAATATAGATATTGTTCCAGTGGAAAAGTCATCTGCAACTTTTAAAAATGTTGCTTGTTCCTTAAAATGTCTCTTTTTTTTCTCACATTGATTTTTTTTGCACTTCTTAAGCTTAACAATCTCTTAATTCTTTCATTCAAATAGGAGTATTATAATGAGACATTAGGTAATTCATCAAAAAAGCATTAAGTGCCTACTATGTGAAGAACACTATGTTAGGTTAGGAAAGTTAAAAAAAGAGGAATTATTCAAGGAATTAACACAGTTATGACACACAGTATTACATAATATATATATTCAAGAGTAAAACAGTGATAGCAAAATAACATAAACAAGTAAACATTTCCCCAATCCTATATCTACATCCTTCTCAAATGAGATAATATTTGTAAAAAGCGCTTAGCACGGTACCTGGCACATAACTCTCTATAAGTATTTATTCCTTTCCCTATTTTTCTGTACTTCTTTTTCAATAAGAGAACAGGAAGTGCTGAGAAATGAGAGACAGAGAGAGAGAGAGAGAGAGAGAGAGAGAGAGAGGTGTAAAAAAAAAATTAAAGAGCTTGGGGTTTAAATCTTTGAACCTGGCCTAGAAAGGAACCTAGGAAGGAAATAGATACAATTAGGACAAGTGAAGAAAGGGTTCAGAATGACAGCCAACCAGATCTATGTCTAGAAAGGGAACTGGGGAAGAAGTAAACTAGAGAAATAAAAGAGTGAAAGAGTAGGGCATCAAACAGAAAACAATTTTTAAAATTTTATTTTTTAATAAAAAGTTAATTTTTCTCCCCTTTCTCAACCCCTATGGAAAATAAGGATGATAATAATATTTATATAGCACTTACTATGGGTCAAGCACTGCGCTAAGGGTCTTAGAATAATTATCTTCTTTGATCCTCACAACCCTACCCCCACAGGCTCTGTTATTAAGCCCATTTTACAGATGAGGAAACTGAGGCAAACAGGAATGAAGTGACTTGCCCAAGGTCAGATAGCTAGTGTCTGAGGCTGGATTTGAACTCACAAAGATGAGTCTTCTTGACTCCAGGTCCTACTGTCACCTGAAAAGAAAAAGAAAAACAAAGCCTTTGTAAAAATTTATATGTGTATCAAATCTTTAGAGGTCAATTTGGGAATGGGTTTTGCTTGACCATATAAATGTATAAAGTATACATATGTGTATACATAGCTGTCCTGTGTATGAACCTATGTCCCTATGTGTATCCACATATGGATACATGTGTGTACACATGGCCACTGAACATGCGCATGCATATAGACCCTGCATATGGGTGTGTATGTATATACTGGATAAAATATGTATATGCATATAGACTAAATATAATATGTACTATATGTTGTATACATACTACATATGATATGGACATACATATGGATACTGAATATGCATATATATTATATATACCTATATATTTATGTATGATAAAGCAAAACAAATTCCCAAATCAATCTCAAAAATGTCTACTAGGATAGAAAATTACATATCAATCAATCAGTCAACAAACCTTTATTAAATGCCATTTATTAAATACTATGTGCCAGATTTCTGTCATAGGAGCTGGGATTACAAAGAAAAAGATTTCAACAGTCCCGGCTCTGGAGGAACTTACAGTGTGCTGCGGGAAAAGCATTGGATTTGGAGGAGCCAGGGGTCTTGCATGGGTTCAAACCTCTACTCACTTACTACCCTCCACCTCAAGAAAGTCGCTTCGTCTCTATGGGCTTTGGAGGAGCTTGTACCGAATGGAACTTCTTTAACACTTGTTAACAACTGTGTCAAGGAAAGAGTAAAGATATAAAACCTTCTGCACATCCATCAAGAATCATTCTTTGTTTTTAATATAATTTTTAATTTATAGAATAAAACAAGCATTTCCATAACATAGTACAATAAAGATGATTGTACATGAAACTGCAAATCTACTATGCAGGACTTGCTATTTCTTTCAAATATACAACAAAATTATCATGTAAATTTCTTTTTTTCTTACCCCCCCATGGCTACCATTAGACACAAATAGGTATATATATGTAAAATTATTCTATACATACTTTCTATTTATCAGTTCTTTCTCTGGACGCAGATAGCGTCTTTCTTTGTATGTCCTTTATATTTAAATAAGGTATTTATAGTAGACAAAATAACTTATTCGCTCAAAATATTCTTAAAACAATATTGCCACTACTGTATACAGTGTTCTCTTTGTTCTGCTCATTTCTAAGTCATTTCTAAGATGCTCATGACTTCTGGGCATAGGAAGGAAGGAAATTTCACAGCTGGAAGAAAGGAGGGAGCTCCGTTGGAGGCGGCAACCTGCTTCCGAGGCGCCAGGTGGCGCTATCAGAAATTCCGCTTTCTCATTTCCGGGCCGCGTAGCCCGGCTTTTCCAAGTCCCGCGCATGCTCACTCGGCGGCGCCCGGCTGGTTAGAACGTTAACTACCCGGCACGTTCCATGTGCGGGCGGCTTCTCAAGCCAGTGCATCATGGTTTGAGAGAGAGATGGGGGCTAGGGTGACCCGCGCTTTCCGGAACTTCAACCTGGAGAACCGTGCCGAGAGGGAGATCAGCAAGGTGAAGCCGTCTGCTGCCCCCAAGCACCCCTCCACCGAGGCACTGATGCTGGAGCAACTCAGCCGTGAGTAGTCCCGGAGGGCCGCAGCCCCGGGGGATTGGGGGGCGGAGTGAGCCTTCGGGCCGCCGGTGATCGGGGGGACACCTGCCTTGTGGCCGAGCTCAGCTTCAATGTCTGTTGAGTTGGATTCAGTACAGTTCAATCCAGTAAACATTTATTAAGCGCCTACTGTGTGCTAAATGTAGTGCTTAGGTCCTGGGGATACCGAAAGAGGCAAAAGACAGTCCCTGCCTTCTGGGAGTTTACAATGCAATTGTGGAGGAGGGTTATGTGCAAGATATGTAGGGGATAATCAAAAGATCCAAAGCATTGGAGGTGGGGAAGCTTTCTGTAGACTGGGGCGAGAGTCATTGTAGGGTCCTAGATTTAGAGCCAGAAGGGTCTTAGGGGAGTCGTGGGCTATAGTACCCATCTCACCCCCTCCCCCTTTTTTTTTGAGAGGTAGAAACCGAGGCTTGGGGAGGTTGACATAACCTGCCCAAGGTCACACAGGTAGTAAAGCGTTAGAGGAAGGATTTGAACCCTGACACTGGAGCCGGCGCTCTTTACACTGCACACTAGGCTTCGGTTCCCCGCTGTCCGCCACTCGTTCTGTTTTGTTTTGTCTTTTTCAAGTCTGGATACCTCTGTTGTATGCATTTTAAAAGCATTCGAGAAGCGGGCCGTGGGAGAGTTAGAGAAGCACTTGACACTAAAAATTAAGTTGAGAACCCTCCCTCCTTCCTGGTCGAGAGAGAGACCCCCGCCCCTATTCCCCACCCACCCCCTGTCTGGTAAGCGACCTTGGACTTGTTTTCTTCCTGCCGGTGGAAAGGAGTGGGGGGTTTGACTTCTGTGCCGGGCGAGGAGGGGAAAGGCCGGATTTCTCTGTGAATCGCAGAAATCTTGGAGGAGGGAAGTTTAAAACACCAAATAAAAGGGGCTGCGCAAACATTTCATGCCCCAGAATGCTTAAGAAGGTGTAGCCAGAATGACATTGAAACTCTGCCCTTTACCCGCCCCTTAAATGTGCGTTTGTCACTTGTCAGAGATTCGAGGTGGTGCATGCTGGGAAATGTAGTTCCCAGTCCTCTAGCCTGGGGTTTAACAGTGATGCTTTCAATTGCTGTTTTATAGATTAATAGCTAGGTCTGAGGAACTTCAGAGGTCACCTCATCGAGGCTCCTTGTTTTACAGATGAGGAAACAGAGGGCCACAGACTTGATCCCGGATTCCAGGCCAGCACTTCTGTAATTATTTAGGTTTCAAGCAATCAACAAGCATTATTAAGAATTCTCCATACCAGGCTCTGTGCTGAGGGCTGAGGATACAAAGGCAAAAAGTTTCTTTGATACTTAGATTTTTAATCACAAGTATTCAGAACCTTTAAATGATTCAGATATGCGAGAAACTAGTCTTAATATAAATTAACCCGTTATTATATTATGTTAAGTTTTATATTATCATGTCATATATCATTCTTTATTATGAAATATTATCATATATCATTTGGTACAATATTTCTGTAGGATATGACACCAAGTACTGAACTCTGAGTCTGAAACACTATTTTGAATTTCAGATTTTCTTAAGAATTTTTGTTTTTTGTTTTATCATACAGCGTTTAGTTGGGGTTTTTTTTGTAGAGAGTGGTAATAATGAATAATGATGACTGTATAGTGTCTGAGTAGGTATATGGCTTGGGCTTATTTTGGTTTTATTTATTTGTAATTGTCTCTCCTTTCTTCCTCTCCCTTTAGACCATCCAGAACTAGAGGAAATAGTTAAAAGAAAAGATGACAAGCTGCTCACATTGTTAAAAGAAGTATATGTTGAGTCCAAAGATCCTGTTCCACCTGTGCGGGTAACTGGCATTTTTTATTTGTTGGCACTTAACCTTTGAGGGCTCCAGATTGTTACATTTAGTACCACTCTCTGCCTGTTCCAAATGAACACCCCTGGAAAATATGGTAACAAGTAACTATGGTATAACATTACAGGTGTGTATATGCCTTTGAGTTTAGCAGCAGTTCTTTGTTCCGCAGAACCCTCAAGAAAGAGTTCTAGGCAAGAAGAACAGCAGTTTGCTTCAACATCTTCAGAAATTAAAAAAGTTTATAAAAGCATTGGTTAGCCCATAATTCAGCTATGACAGATTCCCTTGTGCTTGTGGGATAATTAGTGGATACTCCCTGGTGGAAGAGAAAGAAGTAATACTTTTCTCTTCTGCTTTTTCTGTCTTAGTTTCTTGTTGTGTCCAGCAAAAGGGAAAGGTGATGCTTTTATTCCTGAAGTTTTTTTTTTCCCCCAGGATTGTGATAGTCAGGTGCTCAAAATTATTTGGAGGGTCACATGTATTGAGAGTGTATATGCAAAAACATAAACATATACACACGTTCCTCATATTTGTAAGCATTCGTATATGTATGGACCCATGTGGTATACATGTATAACCTTTTTTCTTCTATGGTAGTACTCTGTTTTTAGCTTTGGTAATACAGAGAGGACAATTGTGTTACCGCTTAACTATTAGCAGTGCTTTATAGCATAAGTCCTTTGTGATTTTTTTTTTAAATGGGAGAAAAAGCAGCACACTGTAGTAGATAGAGCCAGCCTTGGAACCAGGAAGACTTGAGTTGCATTGGGTTTCATTGCTGGCTCCTCTGCTTCCTTAAATGTGGGTATTCTCAAAGACTCTGACCTAGACCTTCTCTGCTCCTTGGGAACCTCATCCACTCTAATGGCTTAGCTTGTCACCTTTGTGTAGATACCTCCCTGTCTTTATATTGCCGACCTCCCTAAATCCCTAGTCTCATATTTCCAGCTTCTTGGTTTTTTCAAATGTAGGCCTCTTTGGTCATAATCTTAATCTTCACATGTCTAAAACACAGCTCGACTTATTTTCTCCTAAACCTTCCTCTACTCCAAATTCCTATTTCTTTTACGTGGAGGCAGAGTGGCATAGTGGCAAGATAGCTGATGTTGCAGCCACGAAGATCTGAATTAGAAATCCTTACTCTGACCGGTACTAACCATGTGACCCGGGGCAATTTGCCTCAGTACCCTGGGCAATTCTAAGACTTTTTAAGTTGCTGAGAAGATGCCAACCTGCAATGGCAAAAGAAGTTCCTCTCCTGAAACCCCTTATGCCAGGGAGATCTTGGATCCTGCTTCTATGCCTGTCTCTTACTGATGCCACCATTCAATTGGTGACCTTGATTCATGGCTCTTACAGAGTTGCTAAGCTCTGCTGTTTATACCTCTGCAATTCTCACACCTGTCTCTCTGTCCAACTGCAGAAACCTTATTTAGGCCCTCATCTCTCCTTACTTAGACTATTATAATTGTCTCCTAATTGGCCTTTGTTCTTTTTATCTTCTCTCTGATCCATACTGTATACTCCTACCCTTTTGTACTGTGGTGATCATGTCGCTTCTCTACCCAAAAAACTTTAGTGATTTCCTTTGCCTACCAAATAAAGTAGGATCATTTAGATTCGAAGGGACCTTAAGAGGTCATTTAATCCAGTGGCCTTAGGTTATAGTTGAAGAACTGAAGGCACCAGAAGTTATACAGGTTACAGTATCAGTAATTAAGGTGGGATTTTTTGCTGTTCTTCCCTTAAGTTCCTTTCATGATTCTGGCCTTTGTTTGAATGGGGCAGGTATAATGGGATCTTTTTGTCTTGGAGTGTTTCTCAGCACTAAGACAATCAGGAGTCATTGACTTGTATGTGGTGGTACTAGGGATTAACTTTCCCACACCCTGAATGGGATTTTTCACTGTTCTTTGTTTGAGTGCTTTTCAGCACTGAGGTAATCAAGTGCCCCAGGGCCCTGAGACTGGTACATAAGATCCTAGGCTGGTGTTTGACTTTTGGGGCACACTCATGGAAGGAGTGTTGAGACTCTGGGCAAGCTGTTGTTACTGCCTCCCCCCTGGCTTTGCTAACCCAGACCCATTGGTTCTTCTCTGGTAACTATGTATTGTGATTTGTTCAGACAAGGTCTGTCTGTTGATGTGTGTAATTTCTGTTTGTATTTGCCTTGAAGTTCAGAGGGCTGATCTTTTCCCCCCTGAACTAAATGAACCATATAAGTATGTATGTATGTTTGATTAAACTGAGATTGTTAACCTACTGGCATGATAGATGTCATAAGAGCAGGCATCTGTTAGTCCCAGGGCTTAGTCTTGTATTTAATATTGTCTGTTTTTATGCCAGTCCAGGAAGTAAGTATTTTGTATTCTCAAGTATTTGTATTTTGTATATATTTTTTCATATAATTATCAATTTCACTGAGAGAGCTGGCAGTAGTCTAGAGCTTAAGACAATAAGTACTTTGTGGTTTGTGAATAGGAGCTTTTGAAGAAGATCAGTTCTAATAGTAAATTCTCCTGTTTGAATTTTGAATAAGACATACCCCAAGACCATGGTGAGCACCGCAGGAGGCACTGGGATTATATTTGTGGTGCATCGATGTTTTATTGGTAATTACAGTAATAAAGCTCCTTGGTTGTGGTCCAAGATGCATTCGGCTCCTGTGCTATATGAAGTTGTATATGCACTGTTATTTCTTGCATACTTTGACGGAGCTCTGCTCTCTTTGATGAGGGTAATCCCTGCAATTATGCTTGATCATGGTGTGGAAGGGACCCTGAGTTGTTAAAGAGATATGCTTGAGGAGCATAAACTCTGACAGATCCTCTGTGTATTGTCCAAAGGGCAGGTTGCTGAATTTAGAGTCTTATCACCAGAAGGTAACTATTCCTTAAGGTTCATAAATTTGTTTTTTAAAAATATTCAGTCGGTCAGTAGTCAAAAAACATCTTATACTGGGCACTATGCTAAGCACTAGACAGATATAATGGGGGAAAAAAGGTAACCCCTGACCTCAAAAAGGTTACATTCTAGTAAGTGAAGACAGCACATTAAAGGAATCTGAAAAGGGGATAGGGAAGTTACCTTGAGTAGGGGCATGAGGGAGAAGGGTCATTGCAGCCTGGTGAGAAATGAAGGCCTGGGCACCCTCCTTGAATGGAGGTTCTAGAAGGAGTCGTCCAAACAGTGAAGTGAGGGTGTAGACCCAGAGAGTGGCAGGGGCAGAAGGCACTTTTGAAGTTTGAATTTGAGGGCTGAAGTGATTTTCCAAGATGAAGACATATCTAGGGCATTGTGGAAAAGTAAAAAGGGCGGGGGGGCCTGTGTGTGTGTGTGTGTGTCTGTCTGTCTATCCATGTATTCGTAAAATCTTGCCCCTAACATGTGGAGGGGTTATATAATGGATTATTCATGCTGATGAAATTGTAGATATTTTGAAAATTTGAAGTCAATTTAATATATTTTTTCATCAGGATGTATATAATGTCTGTCAGTGCAGACTCAATCTCTCAGTAACTTCTACTGTTTTAGAAAATTGCTATAAACCCAAAAATGCCTATGACTCAACCTGGTATTGAGTCCCTTCTAATTTAGCTTGGCTGGTACTTGTACTCAGACAGTAGATATGAAGTGCGTCACTGGGCCCACCCTTGAAGTCTCTCCCCTTGGTAGGTTGAACTTGAGGTCCAAAGCCTTAGTCTTCAAGAATGGGGGAATCAGGATGAGAAGGACTGTGATGAAGGATAATATGATACGATCCTTCTCTAAAACCCTATTCTGATCCTTCATTATGGTATAGAGCTGACCTTGGGTCAGCTTTGCCTGTGGAATGCATGCTGGTAGGTTTTGCTAAGCTGGCAAGGCTTTGAAGAAGTCCCAGTCTCTAAATCCAGAGAGACCTATCGTCAGGTTGGCTGAATGGGGAGGGGGATAGGTTTTTTTGTTTTGTTTTGTTTTATATAGCAGCTTTTGAAGAAGACAGCCTAATGAGGTACAGAAGGGTTGTCATCTGCATCGGGGAGGAAGCACAAAATCAACACAATTATGGAACTTATAAGTACTCAAGTAATATATAATATAATACACTACATGGAGAGTCAGCCTCAAAATCAGACCTGAATTCAAGTTTCAACCTCTCACACATGTACCAGGTGGGCGGGACCCTGGGCAGGTCAGCCTCTTAGAGCTGCAGGTAGCTCTCTAAGAATGTAAGCTGCTGAACAATTATCAATCTGCATTGGTAGAGGGAGATTTCTTACTGGGAACTCGCTACACCAATGAAATCATTTGAATGAAAAAAGTTATAAGATTGTATATAGTATAATAAGGGGCGAGACAAGGTGGAACGTGCTAAGCAAATCACACCTTTTCTTCTCTCAGACCTAGATGGAGATAGTCCAGAACCCTGAGCCCAATAGTCCCAGCAATAGCAGAGCTCTCCCCCTACTCCCTGTACCTGCCCGTCTTTCAGCCAGGCCACCTGAGCCACCATCCAGGTAATGAGGCCTTGTAGAAATGTGACTTGGCAACAACCTCTGCAGGTGCTGAAGAGACAGAAAAGAATTTTCTCACTGCTTCAATCCTTGGCACTGTTGAATGTTTCAAAATCAGAAATGGAAATGGTTTTAGGAATGAAAACAATACTAAGCAGTATGCCTCATTATCTTATACTTTGCCTCTGCCCCCTAAGGACCACTGCGCTTTTCATCTGACACCTGTATATGTTGTCTGCCCCTATTAGTAAAGTCAGTGAACATTTATAAAGCACCTACTATTGGCCAAGTATCCTGCTAAGTGCTGGGGATACAAAGAAAGGCAAAAGACAGTTCCTTCCCTCAAGAAGCTTACAGTCTAATAGGAGAAAATGACAAAAAGAATCTGAAAAGGGGTGGGGAGAGGATACTGGGCAAGGGGACTCTGCAGGTTCCCCACTCCCTCCATAGACCTTGGTATCGCCAGTGCTTAGCACACTGTTTTGTGTATGTTAAGCACTTACTGAATCCTTTTTCATTCATTCATCTATTCAGGGTATGGGATGGCTCCACCTTATTCTGAATTCCACACTGTGGTAGGCATGATTCATAAATTTTTCAGTTAACCAGAAGCTGGGATTGTTGTTAAATATGTTTAAAGTTCTGTGCTTGGCTTCAAAAAAACCCAGTTTCACAAGCATAACAGTGTATGTAAAGTGGACTAGAAGGTTTTATTGGACTACATAAGCAAAGAATCCAAAATGTGAGGTAGTAGCCAAAAAAAGCTAATGTGCTCTTAGATTACACAAGTAGAAATATAGTGGACAGAAAGAAGGAGGTGATTACCTTGTTCTTTTCTTTTCTGGTCAAATGACATCTGGAAATTTCTAATTGCGACTTTTCAGATAGGACAAGTTAGAATGTGTCTGCAAGAGTGCAAACTCATCAATTTGGAACTATGCCCAAAAGGCTATAAAATGTTACAGGGCTGTATCCCAAAGAGATCATACAAATGGGAAAAGGACCCAATTGTGCAAAAATATTTATAGCAGCTGTTTTTGTGGTGGCAAAGGACTGGAAATTGAGGAGATGCCCATCAGTTGGAGAATAGGTGAACAAATTGTGGTATACGAATGTAATGGAATACCACTGTGCTATAAGAAATGATGAGCTGGTGGACTTCAGAAAAACCTGGAAAGACTTAGATGAACTGATGCTGAGTGAGGGGAGCAGAACCAGGAGAACATAGTACACAGTTACAGCCACGTTGTGTGATGACTAACTTTGATTAGTCTTAGCAATGCAAGGTTCTAAGACAACTCCAAAAGGCTCACGGTGGAAAATGCTGTCCACATCCAGAGAAAACATCATGGAGTCTGAATGCAGATTGAAGCATACTATTTGTTCTCTCTTTTTTGTTTTGTTTTGTTTTCTTCTTTCTCATGGTTCATTTCATTGGTTATAATTCTTCTTTACATGACCAATGTGAAAATATGTTTAATGTGAATGTATATATAGAGCCTGTATCAGATTGCACACCATGTTGGGGAGGGGGATAAAATTTAAAACTCAAAAGTTTGTGGAACTGAATGTTGTAAACTAAAAATAAATACATTTATCTTTTTTTTTTTTTTTGGAGGGGGGAAGGCAGGGCAGTTGGGGTTAAGTGACTTGCCCAAGGTCACACAGCTAGTAAGTGTGTCAAGTGTCTGAGGCTGGATTCGAGCTCAGGTCCTCCTGACTCCAGGGCCAGTGTTCTACTCACTGTGCCACCTAGCTGCCTCAAATAAATACATTTAAAAGAAAAATTTTAAAAAGTACAAGCTCGTGACATCTAAAGATTATTTGGGGCCGGGGGGGAGGGTTGGATCCTGAACTTCCTGGTTTCAAACACCCACCTTTTTCCTACCAATACTCCCATGCTTAAACAGCTTACATTTATATATCGTCTTGAGGTATAAAAAGCAGTTGCTTTGCAACTCTGTGAAGTAGGTACTGGTTTGTGTGACTAGTTTGTTCAGCTCTGCTGAACTGTGAAAGAGTGTTGGGTTTAGAGTTAAAATACTTTGGTTGAAATCCTGGCTCTGCTACTTCTGTCTCTATGACCTTGGACAAGACGATTCACCTCTCTGAACCTGTTTCCTCATCTGTAAAATGAAGATTTTGGACTAGATGGTCTCCAGATTTCCTTCTATTGCTAAGCCCTCTCTTCATCTCTGTCCTCTCTGGATCTGTGTCCCCAGCTGAAAATTGAGAGATTCTGATGAGATGATCTCTAAGGTTATAGTTTTAAGTGAGGCTGTGGTGTACATCTTGTTCATAATAAGCTAAAGGAGCCAATAAATTGGATTTGTTGTTTGTTGAATCCTTTTAGTTATGCCATAGTCTTCATTGACCCCTTTTGGGGATTTTCTTGGCAAAAATACTGGAGTGGTCTGCCATTTCCTTTTCCAGCTCATTTTACAGATGAGCAAACTGAGGCAAATAGGGTTAAATGACTTGCTCAGGGTCACACAGGTAGTTTCTGAGGCTGGATTTGAACTTATAAAGATGAATCTTCTGATTCCTGGCTCAGTGCTCTATCCACTATACCACCTCACTGCCACAAATTAAAGATGTATTAATATAATACTTAATGATGGCCTCTGTTTTGTTTATAGCAGAGATTTAGGTAAAACATTGTAAAAGAGGCAAGCTGTGGACAATTGCATGTTTTCCGTGTATCTGTTATCTTAAAATACCTTAATTAATACATTTCATCCTGCTTCGAAATCATCTTCAAAGAATTAACTCCCCTGATGTGTTAATAATAATATATCAGTTTAAAGCAACTTCATTGGGTTAGAAATAATTTCTGTACTAAGTTCATGCATAGTTGAATTCTAATACCTGAAATTTCAGAACATATACTATCTAGTTATTCATGATTTTGTAATTTCCTCTAATGACCATTTTTAAATGAAGTTAAATATAAATGTTATTTGTAGGTAATTAGATTTTAAGTCATTTACTCTAAGCCTTTTTTGTTTCTTTATTCACTTATCTGTTTGTTGCGTTTATGATCATATGCAACAACAGTTGTGATGATTATAGATTTAACGAATTTTAAAAGCTTTTAGAAGAGACCTCAGAGATCATCAGGTCTAATGCCTTCAAGGAAACTTATTTCATCTCGCAAGATTGAATCTGCCTGATAGTTGCGTCTCATCAGTGCCTTTTGCCACTCTGATTAGACCTGGATAGAGAGGCAGGACCATGAGCTTCAGGACCTCTATTTAAGGACCGGGCTCAGCACAATTTTTCTCCACGTTTCCCATCAGCTGGCCTACTTTTGGACTTCATGGAGTTTGAGATGCTTGCATGATGTCCAGTGAAGAAATATCCAGTAAGCAACTAGCATTGTGGGACTGTAGCTCTGGGAAGAGTCTAGGGTTGAATAGGTAGATGTGGCATCATCTTCATAGAGATGATAATAGAATCCATGGCAACTGGTGAATTCTGAGAGAGATGGTGTAGATCTAGAGAAGGGGGCACAGGATTGATTCTTGTAAACCCATAGTTTGGGGTCTGATGATTTAGTGAATGGGGAAAATTGAGAGAGCATGATGTCACAAAAACCGAGGGGAAGGAGGGGAAGAAAGGGAACAAGCATTTATTAAGTGCCTTCTTCTGCCAGATGCTGTGCCAAGTGCTTTACAAATGTTATCTCATTTGAGATAATTCCTGGTAAAAACCCCACTTGGTAATAGTGTGTGAGCCTTGTGATATGTTGCTGTAATCTTGTTAGGTACTTTATTTCAATTTTTTGCATCAATATTCATTAGTGAAATTGGTCTGTGGTTTTCTTTCTATGTTTTTGCTCTTCCTAGTTTTAATATGACACCATATTTGTGTTGTAAAAGGACTTTGGTAGGACTCCTTCTTTGCCTGTTTCTCCAAATAGTTTATATAGTATTGGGATTAAATTGTTCCTTGAATGTTTGGTAGAATTCACTTGTGAATCCATCTGGCCCTGGAGAATTTTTCTTAAGAGAGTTCATTGGTGACTTGTTAAATTTCTTTTTTCTGAGATGGGTTATTTAAGTAGTCTATTTTCCTTTTTTTATTAAATATGAGCAATTTATATTTTTGTAAATATTTGTAAATATTCATTTTGCATATCGTACGGTGGTAGGACCTGGGTCCCAAAAGCCCTAAGACCATGCTTTTGAAAGCAACCCAGAATCCCAGCAAGGCCCTCCTTCCACCCCCTTGAATAATTTTTTTGCTTGTTACAAGCCTGACTCCTTTATCAGAACAGAGACAGGGATATTGACCCAAGGACTCTTTGGCACCAGATCCACAAGGACCAGCCTCTGGCAGCTAAACAAAAAAACTCTTTTCTCCCTCAGTGTCTGATATCAACCAAGTTATCTCCGCAGACTCCCTGTATTTTCCCATCCATGGATCACAGAAGCCTTCTTTCAAAGCACCTGGGCTACTTGAATATTCTGACTGCTCCCTAAACCTGCCCCTACACCACCTAATTGGCATTCTTGGCATCTTTTCTCTGTCCCTCTTCCATATAAGCTTTCACATCACCCCCATCAGGTTGCAGGTTCCTTAGGGAACCTTGCCCACTTTTATTGACATCATAATAAGCTTTGCCACTTGGCTGGAGGACAGTTTGAATGTGTGAATGCATTCCAGGCAACACTGCCTTGTAGCCTGACATTTTGGGGTCCCAGAACTCCTAAACCCTCTCATCACCCCTAAACCGCATCACTTAGATTGTCAGATTTATTGGCATATAATTGGGCAGCATAGCTCTTAATAATTTCCCCTTTATTGGTGGTGAATTTGCCCTTTGATTTTTGATACTAGTAATTTAGTTTTAAAACTTCTTTCCTTTTCAAAATCAAATTAACCAATGACATTTATTTTATTGGCTTTTTTATAAGAAGCTTCTTATAAAAGCTTCTAGTTTTGTTTATTAATTCAATATTTTTCTTACTTTCAGTTTTATTAATTTTTCCTTTAATTTTCAGGATTTCCAATTTGGTATTTAATAATAAAATTTTAAGTTATTTTTTTTACTTGCATTACCAATTTATTGACCTGTTCTGTCTCTTTTTTTAATGTATGTGTTTGGAGATAAAAATTTTCCCCTAAGTACAGCATGGTGGCATCCCGTAAGTTTCAGTATTTTGTCACATTGTCATTTTCTTTAATGAAATTATTGTTTCTGTGATTTGTTCTTTAGGATTAAATTACTTAGTTTCCAATTTTTAATCCATCTTTCCATGGCCCTTTATTGAATATATGCATTATGATCTGAAGAGGATGCATTTGATATTTCTGCTTTTCTGCATTTGGCTGTGAGGCTTTTGTGGTCAGTTTTTGTGGAGGTACCATGTATCATTGACAAGAAGGTATGTTCCTTTCTATTCCCATTCAGTTTTCTCCAGAGGTCCATCATCTGGATCAGAAAAACCAATTTTTCTACTGTTTTTTCATTCTTTTGATTTTGTTTTGTTTCTTGTGAAGTCTTTTGCTTCTACTTGCCCAATTCTATTTTTAAGAAATTATTTTGTTCCTTGAGCTTTTGTACATCTTTTCCTATTTTTTGTGCTTGCTTTACCACTTGTTGAATTTTTTCATGATTTTCTTGCATTACTCTCATTTTTTTCCCCCAATTTTTCTTCTATCTCTCTTCCTTGATTTTTAAAATGCTCTTCCAAGAGTTCTCTTTTTGGCGGGTGGGGGTGCCCTGCCGCCAATTCACATTTTACTTTGAGGCCCCAAATGTAGCTGTTTTGCTCTTGTTGTCCTCTTCTAAGTTTGTGCCTTGATCCTCCTTGTTGCCACAGTAACTTTCTGTGGTCGTATTCTTTTTTCTTCTTTGCTCATTTTCCCAGCCTATTTTGTTGCTTTTTGCTTTATGTTAAAGTTTGACTCTGCCCCTGGAGTAGAGAGGGCATTGTCCCAAACTCTTTGTGCTGGATCTTAAGGCCTTGTTGCTGGCTTGCATTTGGGAGTAGGGCCTCATTGATGGCCCTGAGGTACATCCTGTGCTGGCTTGCTTGGATACCACCTGTGCCAAATTGCACTCCCCTCCCACCCCAGTGAGAGATCTTTTCTGCTGACCTTCCAATCTGTCCTGGGCTGGGAAAACCACTTTACCATTCCAGAATTGGATGAGGCATTATTCCAAAGATGTTCGGAGGGGAATTTGGGAGAGCTCAGGCAAGTTTCTATCTCACTCCACCATTTTGCATTGTCTTTTTCGGATTAATATTCTTAAGATATAGGCCCAACCATATTACTCTCCTGTCAAAAAGTGTTCTGTTACCTCCAAGATAAAATACAGTATCCTCAGCTGAGGATATAAAACCCTCCATAGTCTTCCTTCCTCCTACCACTTAATAAGAAGCAGTATCATGTAGTGTATAGTGTTATAGGAGGCTTCCAATCGCACTAGCTTTGTGACCTTGGGCAAATGTCTGGGTTTCATTTTCTTCACCTGTAAAATGAGGGTCTTAGACGTAATGCTCTCAAAGGTCTCTGCCAGCTCAAAATAAATGATGCTATGATTGATTCAGTGAAAAAAAAATGCTTTTTGTGTGCAAAACACTGTGCTAAGTGTAGGGATATGAATAGAAAAGCAAGACAACAACTCACCTACTGGAGGGAAAAATACATATAGGTGATTTGGGTTCCTTTGGTCCTTAGGGCAGCAAAGCAGAGGTAATCCATCTTCTTTAATGTTGTTTGCAGTGACAAAAGTAGTATTACTTTTTGATGTTGAGTCATTTGATAGTGCTAAGGACTTTTGTGGGAAAAACTTTCTTTTCCTGGTTTTCAGTAGCTGTGGCTGACCAAATGGTATATCTCCTTACAGGGTTTGACAATATCATAATCCTTTGAAACTTTTCCAGACATATGTCAAATACTCCCATTCCAGTCAAAATAGCCTAATGGTTGTTCCCCATAGTTGAAATCTCATTTCCTACCTCCATGCTTTTGAAAGGGCTGTCTTCTATGCTTGGAGTGCCCTCCCTTCTTCCACTTCTTTATTTATATATTTGTTTGTTTGTTTGTTTGTTTATTTATTTATTTAAGATTATTTTTATTTTTAGTTTACAACAGATGGTTCTACATAATTTTGAGTTCCAGATTTTCTCCCCTCCCTCCCCAAGACAGCATGGAATCTCATGTAACTACCACGAATGACTTCGCATTGAGTTAATTTATACACTAGTCAAGTTGCGGAGAAGAATTACGACCAATGGAATGAATAATGAGAAAGAAGAAACAGAACTAAAAAAAAAAAAAAAACAACCCAAAAACAAAAAAAAAAGAGAAGAGAAAAAGGCGAGCATGAAGTGTGCCTCAATCTGCATTCAAACTTCATAGTTCTTTCTCTGGATGTTCTTCCACTTCTTAGAATGCTTCGATTCCTCAGAGTTTAGCAATGATTATACCTTCTCAGTGAAGCCTTCCATTTCCCCTCTTCCCATTCCAATCTGTTAGTGCTCTCTCCTTTGTGAGAGTATCTTTTATCTAACTCATCTCATGTTTTATCCCTCCAGAAGAATGATAATTCCTTGGGAGCGGTGACTATTTTTCATTTTTGTCTTTGTTCACTCTTTGCCAAGCACAGTGCCTGACATGTAGTAAGCTTTTAACAAACATTTGTTGAGTTGAATTGCATTCCTAAGAGAATATTGTGGTTAAAAATAATGTGCTTATGCAGCAGGGAGGAGTTTGACTGAAAAAAAAAATTGAAATTTTCCAAATGTAAGCTAGCCCACTTCTTCCTATTTATGTCTCGGGCCACTTATCGTCCATCTGCAGAGGCTGTCAAAGATGTGTGTACTGATAGACAAACTCAATGAATTGCCCATTTAACTGCAACTCGTAATCTAGGTCATATGTCTTCTTTACCTCTACGGCTTTTCCTGTGTGGATTGATGTGCCTATCTGTGAGAGGCTGTGGGATCTCATTAAAGAGGCATCCATGTATTTTAGGGATGTTGTTAGTAGAATAGTATAAGAAGAGAAAAAAGTCGCATAGTTTTTCAACCTGGCTCACTGAAAAAAGGTACTTTTTTCTAAATTTATTTGTTTTATTCTGGACTGAAACACTGAACAAAATGAGTGTTTCATATATTACAATAACAACAGGCAAAATACATGTAGCTCTTTAAGGTTTATAAAGAACATTAACTATATTTTGTTTGGTCCTCACATCAATCCTGTAAGGTAGGTGCTATCCTTTATTTTCTTTTCTACAGATCAGGAAACTGAGGCCGAGAGGTTAAATGATTTTTCCAGGGGTTGTATAGCTAGTGAGTATTTGAGGCTGGATTTGAATTCAGGTCTTCTGGACACCCAAGTCCAACACTAACCATTGTGCTACCAAGCTGCATGGAGAACAGAATACTATGAATCTGTTATGTACAGCTTGCTTTCCCTTTTAAGTATTGGTGCATGATCCTACATATTCTTGAAATAAAACTCACTTAATTTTGTAACCATAAGTATCAAGTATGTAATAAATTCAACATGTAGCTTTCACAGCTAGCCTGCACATTGTAGCAACAATTCAACTAGCAGCTGTTGTGGGGTGTAAGACCCAACAAGACTAGCAACAAGAGCTGCCAGCACAAGTTCTTTTGATCGGCTTTACTAAGGGAAAGTAATGTTAAGCGGTTAACAATCTCACTTTAATCCAACATACAAATATCACTCAGTTCAGGAGGAAAAGCCAGCAACCTGAGCTTCAGAGCAAATAGAAACAAATTACAAACATACACAATATAGACAGACCAGATCACAATTCATAGTTACCAGGAAAGCATCAACATCTGGGTTGACAAGCTAGGGAGCTCTTAACAATGGCTTGCCTGGAGTCCCACGCCACTCTTCCAGTGGCTGAGACCTCCAAGGGAGAACACCAACCTCTGAGTTTATATATCTTGTTCAGGGTCATGTGGCCTAAAAGCTTCTGACTTCACAAATATGTGACTGAAACCCATGTAAACTAGGCTTTCCCTTGAGGCAAGGAGGTCATCAAAGACTCCTAATTTAATCAAAGAAACAAAGGCCCAACTTATCCGGGGCACTTGATTAAATAAGTGCTAAAAGCTCACCTTAATTACCGATACACACTTCCCATCCCAATCTGTTAGTGTTCTCTCTTTTGTGAGAATATCTTTTATCTAACTCATCTCATGTTTTATCACTCCAAAAGAATGATAACTCCTTGGGAGCAGTGACAATCTTTGTTTCCATGAAGAGTGTTTTGTAGTTGAATTCACATAGTTCCTGAGTGTGTCTTGGTAAATAGATAAGATTTTTAATACCTGGAAGGAGAAAAGGAGGCACATGGAAGAAAATGATCCTGCCCCACTAGTGGGACTAATCAGAATAAATGTTGCTAATTTAGTTGAAATAATAAAACTAAAGACTTAAGAAAAGCAACATTGGCCAAGGATTTAATATCTTGTAATGAGAATTGTGGTTTTGGAAATGTGTTAGAAATGGGATCAAAGAAAAAAGGTGGTTGTCGGACAATCATGAAAACACTTCAGTTCATGGAGTGGCTTGGTAAGCATCTTCTTTGTTCCAAGGACAGTGCTAGAAGCTAAGAACACAAGGATAAAAATAAGCAGCGCCAGTCCTCTAGGAGTTACATTCTACAGGTAGGAAATAACATATACACATTGTACATACAAAGTATTTTTTATAATATTTCAGAGTATAGAGAGTATTTGCAACTATGGTTTTTGGGTAGGAGAAGAGTTCTTTAGGGATTTGAAGAGACTGAGATAAAAGTAGAGCGTTTCAGGCATAGGGGAACAGTTTGTGCAAAGGCACACAAGTGGGAGATAGAAAGTTGTTTATGAGGAGCAGCAAAAAATAGGAAAATAGATGATGCTCTCCTCTCCCTTCCTAGTAAATCTTTCTGTTTTTTTGCCCTAGGTGAAAGATGCCAGTATACCTCAGTCGACAGAGCTCAGACTTCTAAAAGGCAATCACTTTAATCTCATGACTTCCCAGAACATTCCCAAGGGCAAAATTTCTGTGGTGGAGGCTCTCACACTACTTAACAATCATAAACGTTCTCCTGAAACATGGACTGCAGAGAAAATAGCCCAGGAATATTCTCTGGAACTAAGGGATGTTAAATCCCTTCTCACATTTTTCGTTGCTTTTGATGTGAAGATCTTCCCTGCCAGTAATGGAAAGAAAGCCATATCATCGAAGTGAAAGAAGGATCAGAAGCATCTTCCACTGTGCTCCCCATGTGCGCCCTTGTCCTGTTCTTCGCCTCCTGAATGCATTAAATTATGCTGCCATTTGGCTAAGTGATTACAGTTCCCTCTTTGTGACTGAAAACTTTTATTTAATGAGCAGCTGATTGTGTCAGGCTGCTGGCTGAGCAGGAAATATTTTGACAGTACTTTGTCCTGCTGTATTCTATCATGTGTATGTCCAAATGAGTGATGAGCTCAACATCAGTGTGTTCCTTAGAAGTGGGAAAGGCAGGCTGTTATTTTTAGGCATACCATGTGACCACTTCTGAAATGGTCACAGTCTCTTGGGAAATATCTGAGAGTCTCTATTTAAAATTAAAGAAAAAAAATTTGTCTTCCAGTTCAGGTGGAAAGTGCTTTCTTCCCTGGGTTGATAAAAGAAGAGTCTTATGGCTGTGGCATTTAACCTCAGAAGAGTGATACTTGGAAGAGTAATAAGATAGCATTTCCCAGGCAAAGAAAGAGAACAGAGAACCAAGATAAAAACCAACAAAAAAGAGAGTATTAGTATTTACAAAATTACCTTTTTATGATTGCTGTATATGATGGAAGAGAGAAAGAGAAGTTTAGAAATTGTGTTGTTTGGATTTTTAACATGTAATGTTTGATGTCTAAATTTTGTTAGGGGGGGACTCTAAAACCTGTGACAGGTGTTTAATTTTAAATATACAGAGTTTGGCTAAGGAAAAGATTTCAGTGTGGCATGTAAGAGCAGTCCCTGAAAAGCAACCACATCTGGATTTAACCTATTACAGTGAGAACTTCCTATTCTGGAAGGTGACCTGGATTCTAGATCCCAGTCAAATAGCTGCATGACCTTGAGAAGGTCACTTGAGTTTCTGGGCCCAACTATCATATATAGAGCAATTTAAGGTTTGTAGAGCACTGTCCATGTGTCATGAATAATAATCTACAAGGTCAGTTCCAGTTTCATGATTTTATCTTAAACTGGTCACATTAAGGAAGGGAATGAGGACCACAAAGATGTTCTTGGACAATTTGTTGAAATGGAAAGAATGTTAGACTCAGAGTTGGGAGAGACCTGGGTCTGAATCCCACTTCTAACACTTGTCTATGTGACCATAGACAAATAATAGCCTACTTCAGCTTCCCTTTCTTCATCTGTAAAATGGAGGTTGTAATATCAATCTCACAAGGTTCTTGTGAGGCCCAAATGAAGTAAAAACTCCTTGGCAAGCCTTAAGGTACAATGTGCAAATGTCAGGTATTAATATTCTTTCTTAGTGTTGAAGCACTAAGTTAAGTTCAGTGGTCAAGTTCAATATTATTAGCTAACAATTAAAGGTCTGCAAACACTTTACATCCTTTTTCTCATTTCATAATCTCACTTATCATTTGAGGTAACTGCTGTTATCTCTTTTACAGATGAGGAAGTTGAGGCTGAAAGGGTGTCTTTTTCAAGGTCACGCAGCTAGTAAATGCAGCAGGTTTCAAACTCAAACCTTCCTGACTCCAAGACCGGCACTCTATCCACTGTAGTCACAGTGACTCCTAGAGGATACATGTGAGAGAGGAACATAAACCCTTATGCACTCAGGGATCCCTTTGGGATCTAACCAGAGATGACAGTTCTCTGATGCAATTTGCAGAATATTATGTGGAAGCAACTTAGAGATTTTCTAGCTCAACTCCTCATTTTTACAGATGAGAAAACTGAGGTTCAGTGACTTAACAGCCCATGGGAAGGTCTCCTGATTCCTAGGCCAGTCCTCATTATATGAAGAAGCCAAACAGAAGGACAGAGGTGCTGTAGGAGCCAGTAAGCAAGTTACCTGAATCTTTTGCCAACATTCATTAGGCTTCTTTTCTTAGTTCATGGGAGTGATTTCCATAATGCATCCACAGAGATTCCTTAGGCACACGTTATGGAGGAAGCTTAGAAACTGGGGAGCAAATTATTTTTTGGAGGGATAAAAAGTAGTAATGCTAGGAAGAAGGAACCTGGATGCCAAATGGGAATTTTTGTTAGAAACTTTCCAAGTACATCTTCCAAATAGCCCTTACTGCTACTTTGTATTTGGCAAAAACAGAGCTTGTTTTGAAAAATAAGATAGCTATAGTTATAAAAATTGCTTTTAAAAACTCATGACATGGGTTTATACCAACTGTATTCTCTGCTCTTACTTTCGTTGCCCATTCTGTTCTATGGGAGCCAACCTGCAAATCTATAAATAACAGCATTGGTTTAACACATGATTCCTTTCCAGGCAGCTATAAATACAACTGCTGCTGCTATATGTTATATGACATGCTATAATAAAAGTCGTTGTTTTATTATCTTTCTAATAGCCATGGAGGGAGGGGATTGGTACGGACTTCGGTTGCCCTATGCTATTTCAGCAGCAACAACTCACCGTATCCTCAAATTGAATTTTTCTGATTCTTTTCCATTTAGCCTCAGATTCAGAACTGTAATGTCACCATTTTTATTTTTCAGGCAGGCACGATTGTAATTAAAACTTATCATGCACTGGTAATAAATACTGTGAAAGAAAGCAATAAAAAGGGGCCACATTTAATTGACCTAAAGAGATTAAAATCAACTTTTTTCTCCCTTTAGGATTGTTTCGAGAATTCTTTTATGCTTTATTTTTGGTCAGAGCACAACAAATCCTAGGTTTCAGGTTGCTGTTTTTGATGCCTTATATTTTTGGTGCACTTACACTAGGAACTACAGAAAAGGTGTTTATTCCTGCTTACATGCTTTCAAGGCCCAATATAATGCCAAGACCTTGAAAAAGCAGTGGGAACTTACCTGGGGTGGGTTCCTTGGGATTTTCAACTACTACTACCTAAGCTATTCCAACTTCTGGCATATACCTGTTTCTTTTGGGGTTAAGGTGCAGAGGAGAATGAGGAGGGTATTACATAGAATGAGGGAGAGCCCCTGAATTTTAGCCACATTCTATATGTGACTTAGGGGGACCCCAGCTAGATATACTCAGCTCTGATGTTTTCCAGAAGATTTTTCAAGATCTTAACTTGGTGTTTGCCCTATTTGGGGAAGCAGTATTCTACTCAATGTACTTCCCCCTTTAAAGCTAGAAAATTTGTCTCCCAAATTTTGGGATTCGCTTCTAGTTCTAAAGTAATTTTCTAACCCTAATCCTATTTTACAAGTATCAATAGAGATCAGCATACCCCAAAACAGATGGAGGTGATTTCTCCACTCCTCAGAGTCCACACTTTCCCCTTCTAGTTCAATGTTGATTCCCCAGGGGAGCGATACCCATGGTGCTGGTGAGAACACCATCACCAACTCGACCTCTTCCACTTTAAATAATATGATATTGTAGAATTTCAGATTTGAAAGGGATTTTAGAGGTTGTCAAGAACCCAATAAATTGTGTTGTCAGCTAAGGTTAACAAGAGGTGGTTAACAACCCAATAAACTAGTCCTTCCTGATAAAAGATTATGCAAAAATTTTTGCTTAATGGGAAACTGGCTAATTTGTGAGGCCACTTTTTCCTCATATTGAGATGAAATCTGTCCTGTAATATATACAAGCATCTTAGTTCTGCTCCCTAAAAAAATGTAATAATTTCTTTGCCATAGGAATCCTTAGAATATCTAAAAACAGTGATCATGTTACCCCTTAAGTTCACTCTATCAACCAATCATATAATAGGATTTGGGGCCCCCTCACCACATTATCCTTCTTCTAGACAGAATTTGTCACTTCCTTTTCATTGGTGATACCCCAGATTGAACACAATGTGTGTTCCAGGTATGCTTCGGCAGATGCAGCACAGTTCCTGGCACATAATGAGCACTCACTAAATGCGTATTGATTGATTTGACTTGCACAGATTGCCTCCCGTGATATTGATACTGTGCCGTACACACAGAAACACCTACACATATGAGGGTGTCTCAAAAATCAGTGAAGTTTTAAGGTTGACTAGTTTAAAACCGCACCAAGACTTTTGGGATACCCTGTCTTACCTTATTTGAGCATCTCAACCATCTTTCAAGGTAAGTTCCCATCCCCATGCCCAGGATCACACAGCTAGTAAATGTCTGAGTCAAAATTTGAACTTAGCCAAATGAACAAGGACTCATGTGCTAGGAACTTGTGCTGAGCCCTGGGGATACAGTTAGAAGCAAAAAGAAAGACAACTATCCTCAAGGAGCTGGCATTCTAATAGGGAAATAAAATACATAAATGGAACCTGAAAATTGGAGTGAAAGAGAAGGTACCCACGCAGGGCATGCTGGCACAGCTGATCAAGTCTTTTTCTCAAAATGGAGGTTCTAGGAGGAAATCATCAACGGGAGAAGGGACGGAGGGGCTTCCTGACTCTCAGTCCAGCTCTCTACAGCTCTCTATCCACGGCCACCTAGCTATCCCAGAGATAGGAACATAGAGGCAAAGCTTGACAGGACCTCAGAGACCATCTACTCCAACCCCTTCATTTCACAGATGAGGATTGGGGAAGGGGGTAGATAAGTGGAAAGAGGAGGGGGGAGGAAGGGAAAAAAAAAAGGAAAAAATTACATGATAACTTTACTATATATTTAAAAGGAATAGCAAGTTGTACATAATAGACTTGCAGTTTCACAGGCAGTCACCTTTTTAAAAAATTCTATGTTATGGAAATGCTTGTTTTATTTCATAAATTTAAAACAAAAAAGGAAAGCTGTGCTCTTGGAAGTACTACTTTAAAAGAATAGCACAGAGAGCTTGACTGCCTATATCACACAAAATAAATGGAAAATTCAGTATATAAAAAGAGAAACTAAGGCTTACCTAGGGAAGTTAAGTAACTTACTCAAGCAGGCAGGCAAGTGCCATTCACTGAGCTACTGCCCCCCCCCCCCCCAAAGATACTCTCAGGGCCAGTCTGAGGAAGATATGTAAGCGATAAATCCTTATCCAGGAGCTTGGCTATCATGACAATCACACTGTGAGAACTTCTTTATTATATGGCCTCCACAGGAGAGGGCAGGTGGGGAGACAGACTATGGGCGCAGTAGCTTTCCACAAAAATCCTGGGGTGTGAGGCATAAAGATCTGTCTGCACTGGGGATCTTGGACCATTTGATACAGGGAAGGGCTTCCTGAGTACTCCTGAATTGACAGCGCCCACCTTGCACACTAGAGTTCAGGATGCTGGGGTTCAGGTGGCTGTATGACTGCTTCAGCTGCTGCTGGCTTAGAGTGTGCAGTCAGTGTATAGTCAATTGCTATGTGACCCTGCATATCCTTGGAATAAAACCCACTTAATTTTGTAACTCTTAAATTTCAAGTAGCCCCTTCCTATATCACATAATTTGAACCAGAGCAGTTATTGGTTGATGCCTCAAGCAACTACACCTCTCATGTTAGATTATTGACATAATGAGTTTACAATCCCCTAAATCCACCACTGTAAAAAAAAATATTTTGCTGCCAAATACACCAAAATATTCATAATAGCAGTAGCAAAGAAATGAAAACAGAGTAGATGACCATCAACTGGGGAATGACTAAGCAAATTGTGATACAATAATTCAATGATTAATGTCATTGTTCCAGCTTGTTGGGAATTTTTTAAATCTAGATTCCCTAAGGCATATGTATTCACTATCCTCCTATGAGGAAGCTGGGTGACTCAATGGTTACAGCACCCAAGCAGATGTCAGGAAGAACTGAAGTAAAGGCCTCAGATACTTCCTAACTGTGTGACCCTGGGGTCAAATCATTTAGCCTTTGCCTTAGTTTCCTCAACTACAAAATGGGGATCATGATAGCACCTACCTCCTATGGTTGTTGTGAATATCAAATGAGATATTATTTGTGAAGTACTTGGTCCATAAGAGGCACTTAATAAATGCGTGTTCCCTTCCAGCTTTGTGTCATCTACAAATATGGCCAGCATGTCCTCTATGCCTTCATTGGTTGTAATGTTAAACAGAATGAAAATGAGGATTAAGAGCTCGTACGTCTCTCAAGATCTTTCATAGCTCTGTAAATCAATCCTCTGTGGCAAAGTTCATCCAACCATTTATGAATCCACCTAAGTGTACAACGAATCATCCAGTCCACATTTCTCCATTTTGTACACAAGACTATTATGAAAAATTTGAATTATAGAATCTTATAATTTTATAGCTGGAAGGGATAGTCAAAATCAACTATTCCAACTGCCTCTTCTTAGAGATGAGAAAACTGAGGCCCAGAGGAATATGTTTATTTGTTAAAGGTTACAAGGTCATTAAGAGAGCCTGGATTAGAACTGAAGTCTCTTGCCTTATAGCTCAGCACCCCTAAGCTGGCTTACTGAAGTCATTTCTCATGTCTTTATCATTCCCTGTTATCCAATCAAAAAAAATTCTTTGTTATGAGGGATGGCTTTCTGGGAGGGGACAGAAGGAGGAATATTTGGAGATATTTTAGATGGTATAAAAATAAAAGATATCGATGAAAACCTACCTTTTAAAAAAAAGGAGCTAAGATTTGTCTGGCATGATTTGATATTAGTCAACTCATTAATGGTAGCTTCTGTTGGAACTGTTTTCCTTGCTAAATATTCCCAACCAAGCATGCATTTAGTCAACTGTTTCAGAACTTTGCAGGGGTTTAGCATCAAGCTCACTGGTCTATAATTTACATAATTTGGCAGACAGAACCAGTCAAAATAGAGAAAATCTTAGTTTAGGATTTTAGAAAACAATGAAATTAATTAAAAAGTAAAAACTAAACCTTTTAACAGGGCCAAAATCAACTAAAATTTAAAGACAACAGTGCATTTTAAAAATGAAGTTCAAAAACACTGAGTTCCAGACAAGTGTATCATAGGCTTGAGACCAGGAAAGAACCTTTGAGATTGTCTAGTCTACTTTCCTTGTTTTACAGATGGGAAAACGGAGGCCTTGAGAGATAGGGGATTTACCTGTGGTCATACGAATAGTCAGCAGCAAAGCCAAGGTCTGAAACAGCATGTTTAGTGCTCTCCCCATGACAGCATGGTTGCTTCTAGCTTACTCTTACATTTTCTCATAAATTTTTGAGGTATTATTGACATCCATTATCAAAACATGAGGTTGGGAAACCAAAAATCATTTTCTCAGAGTTGTAAATAGATCCTAATTAAAAGACTTGCTTTTCCTCCTTTCCCTTTTACAGATATTAATTGACATCAAATTTTTATTCCTAGAACACCAAGGCCTGTCTGCCTAAATTATCTGCCAAACCTGTTTCTCTGAGTCCAGAATAAAAACCTCAAAAGGCAACTGTAAAGAAAGGAGAGAAGTCATCCAAAGGGGAAAAGGGAAAGGCTGATGCCAGTAAGGAGGAGAGTAATCCTGCCAAAATTGTATACACCAAAACGACAAGGCATAGAAAGCTGATGGCTTTCAAGATGCCAAAAGATTGTGTAAATTGTTGGCATTTGTGCACTTTTTGTGACAGGACAATTTAAAACACTATTTTTATTAAGTTTTATAAAAATCCAGCAGGATGGACTAGAAGATTGGTACAACATGACCCAATTAGACCCCTTTCTCTAAAGCATGGATTCTTAACCTGGAGTCTATGGACCCCTTTGATTTTATAGCTTCTAAGCACTGTGTGAATTTGTTTTTAATATTTTTATAACTAAACATAATTGGCTTCCTTTGTAATCCTATATATTTTATGCATTTAGCAGTATTATCCTGGGAAGTCCATAGTTTTCACTGTATTGTCAAAGAGGTTCATGACACGAAATGGTTGAGAGGGAGAAATGATGACATATAGATGGGAGGAAAAATGACCTATGAGTCTCCAAATCCATTCCTTGACATCAAAGAGATTCTACCAGCACTTGTGTGCATCTTTGCCTATCTTATTTGTTGCTGGAATGTTCTAAAGATGCTAGTATTTGAGCTGTCTTTGCCATCATGAGTATAAAAACACTTCTAGCTCTAATAGCTGTGGTTACCCAGATCCAACCTGCAATTCTGAAATTGGGTTACTAGATGGCACAGTGGATAGAACACTGGGCCTTGGAATTGGGATAGACCTGAGTTTAAATCCTGCTGCTAACGCTTACTAGCTATGTGACTCTGGGCAAGTCACTTAACCCTGTTTGCCTCAGTTTCTTCATCTGTAAAACTAGCGGGAGATGGAAATGGCAAACCACTCCAGTATCTTTGTCAAGAATATCCCAAATGGGGTCACAAAGAGTTGGACACAACTGAACCACAGTTATTATTACTTTTACCACCATTATTCTGGGTAGAGCTATTATCTCTAATTACTCTATGTAGTCCTTCACCCTATAGAGACCAGAACAAGAATTTGGTGGCCTCCAGAAACCAATTAATACATGCCTCTGTAGTATAGGAGAAAGATTCCCCTGGAATTAGAGGATCTGAGTTCAAATTTTGACTCTGGTGTTCACTATGCGTGTCATCAGAAAAAGTTTGAGCAAGCCACAACCTCTGTAGGACTCAGTTTCCTCGTCACTAAAACGAGATGGTTATAAAAGATATTTCAAAGGACCCTTCCAACTGTACAAGCTGTGTTTGTGTTTTTAAATGTTATCAATAAGCCCCCTAATGAGATGTAATTAAGGAATGTGAGGCTTTGCTTCTCTTCCTTAAAATCCAAAGCTGTACTCATTGAATGATCTCTAAAGTTTCTTCTGGCTCCAAAAACCTATGAATCTCTCTACTCAGACATAGGCACAATAATATTGAAAAAAAAACCCCACATAGGAATGCCTGTTGTATTGCCTCTAAAAATTCGTTGCTTCAGGATAGCAGCAGCATCATGGAGAGAAATAACTTTAATTATAAGAAACACTTAACGTACATGAAGTGCTTTATAAAAGCAGAGTATCACTAAGTAAGGAGGAGAGCTTTACACTCATCACAATTAGTTAGCCACTAATTATATAAATTTCTGGTCCTCTGCATTGCCTGGGGCATTCTATTTCAGGATTCTAAAAATGAGGAGATTATGTACTGAAAGCATAATGTGAGTGAAATTGATCTCAATGGAGAATTTCATCAGGCAGTTAGAAGAACAAGACCCGAAATAAGATTGAAGGGTGATGCTATTTTTTAAATGATGGGAAAAGTACAAACTGCATGGTTCTCAACTGCTTGAACTATACAGTTTTTCTGTAGAAAAACTTTCTTTCTGAAGAAAGAAAGACAGAGGTCTTTGTGGAGTCAGTTATATATGCAATAAATACCTACCTGGGATGAAGTGACATCCACCATCACCTGGAGGTTGGAACTCCATCCCTTGGAATGAAATGAGGAAATGAAAAAGTCAAGTTTTGGTGAGATAGTTACTCTTGAGGAGTCTGGTGATGCCATGTAGAAGGTA